>NW_027361841.1:9687500-9890000 GCF_039654945.1 Dendrobates tinctorius | reverse complement strand
TTTAATAGTTATGAATATTCATACTACGCATATACAACAATTGGATCTGGATGAGCCATTACTTTATAGTGTACTATGGACTTACGTGTATTACTTGGGAGCGCTTCTTACATACTAAATAGAGAGGAAATGTTTGACAGTAAAGCTATTGTGCTTATGTGTCTATGGTATACAATGGTGCATTGTTTTAGAAGTTTAATACAAGGGTTGGTACGTGAAAAGTTTCACTGATTGTAATTAAATATGCCAATGTGTTCATTACTTGGTTAAGACTGTTGGTTGGCATTCAAACTGTCTGCTTGAAAACACAATTGTTCTTTCACTAATGGCCATGTTGGGAACGTCAAGCCACATGGCAATAACTACAGTATGGAAGTGATCTGTATAATATACATAGCCTTAAGGTCTGGCATGCCTTATGACTCTTTAAACAATGTACGCACTGTTCAGAATCTCTCCTAAACTCATGAAGAACTGCTTTTGATGAGATTCAAGGATTGCAAGAAATGTACACTTTCTTTGTAAGACTTGAAGAAATCATAGATAACAAGAAGGTAGCTACTTTTCAGTGCTTATAAAGATGAGCAGGGGTTGCACTTACACTTATTCTTTAGGGTGTAAGGGCGTTCAACGCTAGTGTTCTCATCTACACTGTCAACACTGGTTATTAACCCTTAATTATGACATACTTTTAGTTTTGTCAAATATGTTTACCTCTATTCTGCAATGTTCCTATTTCTGTACATAGATTGTTTTATTCATTACTTCTGTACCAAGAGATCACTTTTTGTTTTCTACTTATTTTACAATGCTGATTGAATTTTTGCTCTTCTATGACATCACTATGTTCTTCAATCATTAAAGGGAATCTGTCAGTAGGATTAACCCTCCTAAGTCATCTATATGGGCATGCAGGTCATAGGAACCAGAAAAAAATGAAAGCTCAATATATTTGATACAATGTCTTCTTCCAGAGAAACACAAGTTTTCCTTTATATGTAAATGAGCTGTAAAGATCTCTGGGCCCGACACTGATCTGCATGAGATTCTGCCTCCAGAGCTTAGTTTTAATTAAAGGGGAAGTTACCAGTGTGATGTGTAATAATGGCCAATCTCTGCTCTCCTGATCTCACTGCAGAGCTGTGTGTCATTATAACTGACATGTCTGCAACTTCCTCTCAGCTTTGTCTTCTAGCTCACAGGCAGTCAGTGTTGCAATACTGTTGCAATACAGAAGAGCTCAAAGAACAACAGCTGCTAAGGTGCTTATTATGAGGCAAGTTCAGTTCTACTATTCTTTGTTAGTTACATGTCTCAAACTGGTAATGCAACCTTTCAGTTATAATAAGCTCTGGAGGCAGAATCTTATGCAGACCAGTGTCCAATCCATAGCCTGGAACAGCTCAGTTACTTATATGAAAAGCATGAACTTTTCTGGAATAAGATATCAGATCATAGATATCAAAGTATCATTTTATTCGGCTTCCTGAATAATCCTACTGACAAATTTCCTTTAACTGTAATCATAGTCATAATCTCTGTCTTGTACTCATTTTCAAACTGTGCATCACTACATAAAAAATTGGGTATATGCATATATGTTTTATGTTTTCATGTACTGCAGCTTCTACTGCAGCTGTTTAATAATTCTATTTTGTGACAATGTTCTGTTATCCCTATATGAGACACTATGACCATTCACATTAGATGCATTGCATGGCTTGTTTGATTTTTAACTCTTACTGTCTGTAGCGTAGCTACCGGGTTGCAGAGAGTGTGGTCGGCCTAGAGCTCTGTGGTCAGATGGGCTCACCCAGAGCTTCATCATCACTCAGCACTGGGACGCTCACCTCTTGTGCATGCACTGGCCTAAAGACAGCGCGTTGATCTGCCTGAACCTCGACGGTGGACTCGTCAGGATCCTGGATTAGGTGAGTATATGATTTTTTTTTTTTTACTAAATCTTATGGGGGGCCCTGAAACAGTGGGGGGAACTTTCATACATTTTAGAAAGTACTGTGGGGGGCATTTATAAAGTGTGGTGTCCATTATAAAGTGTGAGCTGATGTAGGGGCCGTTATACAGTTTGGGAGATAATGTGGGGGCCATTAAACAGTTTGGAGGATAATGCAGTGGCCATTATACAGCATAGGGGCTAATGTGAGGGCCATTATACAGTTTGGGAGATAATGCAGGATCTATTATACAGCATAGAAATTTAAAACTGGATGCAGAGAGGGAAGGAGCACAGTTTTAAAAATGTTTTTCAAAATAAAGACATTGGATTTTGAGGCCATGTGCACACGATGCAGATATGCAGCGTTTCCGCAGCGGATTTTACCGCGCAGAAACGTTGCATATCCGCATTGTGATGTACAGTACCTTTAAAATGAATGAAAAAAAAAAAAACACTGTGCAGACGCTGCGGATTTTTCTGCGCGGTTTTCCTGCGGTACAAAATCCGCAGCATGTTACTTCTTTTGTGCGGTTTTCTATCTCCCCTGTCACCAAATCCGCAGGGGGAATACCGCAATGGAAAACCGCACAAAAACCGCATGAAAACCACGTGAAAAATGGAAGAAATCCGCAGGAAAAATGCAGGTCATTTGACCTGCGGTTTTCTTCCATTCTGCACGGAAAAATCCGCAGGGCTCAAAACCCCGTCTGCACTCAGCCTAAAGGACCAGTGAGTGCCTCTATTTGTTCTTCCTATGTACAAAAAAATAAATTTATTGCGACTCGCACACTTTGTGAGGTAGACAGTCACAGACAAATGTCTGGATCTGAGGGAATATTCTTTTGCATTTTAAAAAAAACATTATTACTCCTTCACAATAATGATTGATCAGGAAACATAAAAACTTAGTGTGATCAATTGGGGCAAGCAAACATTATCTGATAAGGAGTTCAGATTTAATTTCTTAAAAAATCTATTGTGCTATCTTGCTTCTACATTAAGTATAAAAACAAATATGCAATTGTAATTGAAATTCAGCAGGACAAATACCAGCTACACTATATCACTGATCAATCACACTGAGTCTTGCACTACTGCTATCAACTGTTCCTGAGCCCTGGATAATTGATTGCTAGGAGAGTGTATGGTTCAGTATGCCCAAGTTAGCCCTTCTGATACTTTGGTTCTCCGGAGAGAAGCTCTTTCTAGACATGTATGGCAGCAGTCACCCTCCTGTATATAGGAGAGACAATCGAGATAACCGACGGTCAAACAATGGTTCAGCCTACAGTCATGTTACATTTATGGGTTTTTTTTTACTCTGTCACTATCAATTCAATCTCTGTATTATTGACATGCTACAATTCTCATCTTTACCCTAATGCAGCTTTTTATATTACTGTCTTGAATATTTGTTCATTATTTTAAGACTTTCTCTTCCTGTCTCTATTGTGGAGCTATGAGCTCTGACAACTCTGACAACCTCATCTTAAAATCACTCTAAATTGGCTGGTGGATTTTCTTCTTAGCATTGTTAGTGGGCTATAATTACCACTCTTGATGGGTTAAACTATACCATGTGATGTGACCATGCAGTCACATCTGAGGTCATGTCAGACTTCTGTGACTGTGGGCATTTTGGGGGGAATTCAAAAGAATCAAATAGAAAATTATGTGAATTGCTCAGGATCTGTGGATTTTTGAAAATTCGACTTGAATTCAATTTGTATCAAATCGATTCAGTCATCTCTAGGAACGAGCATCCCTACAAACATGGCTACTGTAAAAGGACTGTCACCGCTTTTATGGATCCTGATCCTGGGAAGCAACAGTGATCAGCATTGTAAGAACCGCAGTGTGTAAGCATTCACCAGCACATATTTCATGTACTATAAAAGCATCATGCATCCAAGGACACAATCACTGAAATATATCATTATTACCTGCGCAGGACAGCTGATATTATCTCGTCCATTTGTCATTTAGATCATAAAAATACAGAGGGTAGATTATTTTGAAGAAATGTTTATTTAACAACTGAATACATGCCAAAAAGAATAATTTACAGCAGCAAGTCTTAATACATTTCCTCTCCAGTTTTGGATTCCCCCATACAATGCATTGATAAATATTACAATGAAACATAAGCACTTTGTTCTGCGGCTTGTTGATAGAGACACATCAAAACAGCAAAATTACCACTACTAAGCCACAGTATGCGGCTGACGTTGGGGCTTTGTACTGTATGAGTATACTTGTACATGAGCACATTGAAATGGAGTACCTATGGTTATCAGTACATTACACTGTACCTCCCCTAACTATTGAAAAAAATATTTACATCTCTTTTGGCTAATGTTCAGGTAGCAAAACCAAACTATTTAAACACATACAATTGATATCACTAAATACTGCATAAAATGGGATCAGAGACTTTCTTTACATGCAGATAGTTGCTTTGAGGTCTTTTTACATACAGTAGTTGCTCTAAGTGGGCCATGAGTCTGTACAGTGAATGCAAAGCCACATTTCTCACAATCTTCGTCATTGCTGTCCAACATTATAAAGTTGCCATGTTTTATGAATATGATAGTGGAAGACCATTTAGAAAATGTACAGAACTATATGTCTATCGTTATGTGCTTTCCATTTTTGGCTCAATTGCTTGTCTAGAGCAAATGTATAACAACTACTGCACGCTGGGTAGCTGTGCGATGTCCCATTGGTCATGTTCTCCATAAGTAACAGGATTAGTAAAATTATTGTGCTGACACACAAGTGCCATTGATATGGTTGAAAACCACATTGTGCTACCACAACCATTATGAAGGAGCAAAAAAGGGAAAGTGGCATCCATATATTCTGAATAAAATACATGCTTTGGATCCATGGCTTTGGCCAGAAAGTTTTTCCATATTATGACGCACCAAAAAGATATTTCTGAAAACCTATTTTTTTTATTTTGTCAAAGAAGCACCATAAAAATCCATCTATATTAGGTAAATATTTTATTACATTATCATGCAATCAGAATGACATGTGAAATAAATACATTTCAAATGGCCTCAATTGTGATACTGGTTTAGAAGAACTGTACTTGCTGTTCATTTGTTTTTGCTCATTTACTAGAATTCCAAAGGCATAAAACTATCAAGTGAAGAAATGTATAGGCAATACTGAATAATTAGTTATATATATGACAATTAATGAGTGGCCTGAAGCAATCTCAAATTACCACAAGTTATTTTCTTCTTTACTCAATTTGTAGCTCTGAACAATAGATGACATTACTTAGCCAATAAAGGAAATATGTCAGCAGGTTTTTGCTACTTCATCTGAAAGCAGCCTGATGTAGGTAAAGAGAACCTAAATCCAATGATATATCACTTAGTATACTGGGTGCAGCATTCTAGTACAAGCAGAGTTTTTAGATTTAGCAATGCAGCAGAGCAGAGAAAGCTAACCACGCCCACTCCAGGCTATGTATGAATATTGCCTATAGACAGTGAGCTACTTATCACAGGAGGGGGCGGAATTAGACAATCTTGGACGTGCCAGCTAGTCACAGCAATAATAATGTCCTAGTGATAAAACTTTCATTAAAAGTAAACAACAGCATATAGCTTAATAAGTGACACATCCTTGAATGAATTTTTTTTAACCCCTACTTCATGTTGTCCTCAGATCACAGAGCAAAGACCTGCTGACAAATTCTCTTTATTGATAGTCAGTCTATAAATAGGGATGCCCTAATAATCCTGATAATGAATTGATCTTATCAGTTGTATATTAACAACCTAAATCTGTACTACTGAAGTCAGCTATTATAATAATGAATACAAATACCCAAAAGATTCGATAATCATAATATCACTAAGGACATAAGTGGCTTCCTATTAAGCAAGATGTCTGGGACTATAGATTTGCTATCCGATTATCTGATACCACCAAATGTATGCCTGTTCAGATTGAGCATGTTACTTCTAGGGTAGGAAAAGGGACAATGTGACAACTTTGGTAATTATTCTGTTGAGAAAAAAACAATACATTAGTATAAGTAGAAAATGTTCCAACCTGTTTGATCCCTGTGGCAGGCGAGGCAATCGGCTAACAGTGTAGGCATAGGCAGTTAGCGGTTAGCGTCAGCAAAATGTTAAGGCCATATTGAGTAGTATTTAAAATATTAATATACAATCACCCCCCAAAAATTAAAAAAAAAAACATAACTCTGGGTATAAAGAATATTGTGCATGTTACTTTGAGCTAGCCAAATGTTATTTAATTACACTGTGATTTTACCCATAAAATAGGTGTTAGTGATGATTATTAACAGTTCACCATGTAAAACATGTGGCATTTATGGTGAAAGCAAATAACGAATACTATGCTATAAAACACTGTAAAAACAGTCACAATGTACCAAAATTTCAGTACAAGTTTAAACTGATTATTTCTTTTTACAAAACATGTAGCCTGTTTGTAAGAAGCTGTACTGTACATTAGAAGGTAAAGATAAAAATAAATATACATGGGAAGTGTTATAATAAAATTAATAATTGTCATTTGTGCTTTAGTGCATTTGCTTGTAAAAGGCTGGGCTACCAAAAATCCTGCCTATCAGTTTTAGTTATTTGGTTTTTGATTTTGTTTTTGGTGCCAAAACTGATGGCAACTAATGTCATAATGGCATCAATTGTCATCTGGATTTACAGGGTTTTGCGATGCGGCTATTTGAAGGGTCAGGCTCAACACCTGATGTGCCAGACACATGTGGACTATCCCACAGCAAACTATGGAATCTGTTCTAACATCAGTTCCCTCTGGAATTTCATTGTCATAATGAAGGGGAAAAGCTGGGGATTGCTGGATGTATGGAAACCCATCCTTAGACATTTTATAAGTGACATATTGAACAACATTCTTTTGAAAATAGTGAAATTAGCAAAGTGTGGTAAAGGAACGTGCAGAATACAAAACAAGCAATAAGACTTCTAATGAAAATGTATAGCAAGGAAAAATGTTAGGTATGAAAAACTAATTTTAAACATTGAAAGGTACGAAAAACTAATTCTAAACATTGAAATGTAAAATGGTGACATATACTTAGCCTTTAATTACTTTAAAGTTCCACTCCAGCTCAATTTTATACTATTGACTACTAAATAAAAGTTTGTTATTTTGTAGCATAACTCTTGAAATGCTTTCTGACACAAATCTCCACGTGCAAATTCTACAAAAAAAACACTGTAGGTCTTGTCCAAGATTTTGTCTAAGCTGTATTCTCCCCATGCAGCACACATACGTGATCAGCCGAGTTACCTGTCCATGTTTATTAGACGGGTGAGGAAAGGAAAGTGGTGACAGTTTTTACCATTTGCTACAGAGCCAAAAATATATTGAATGGTAAAGTTGGGTAGTTAATATGTAAATTATTATATTTTCCGCTGTATTGATACTTTTGAAACTTGAACATTGCAAAACGTACATTTTTTATCCATCATTTCCCAATCGCTTGTTAAAACAGGAGACTCAGTCTTCGATTTCTCTATTTTTGTAGCTTTAGATGGAGCTGACTATAAGGAAATAAACTTGGTATGAAAATTTTATTGGCAATGCTCCATTGAAAAAGGTTTCCAATTAGCTCTCGAGAAGAAAGAAACTCTGCCTCAAGTACCACCTATTGAAAATAGCTACTCTATATGTCAGGGTCCAATACAAAAGCTGTGCAAGTGTGATATCAGTCAGCTCTTCAAGTGCTGCTCTACAATGGAGGAGTCGATAGTCTGTTTTTGGGGTACTATCTGTACATGGGAGTTTTGGGATGGTTGGTCATCTTGCAAAGCTTGATAAAGGTTCAGACATTCAATTAGCAGGTATCTACCTCGCAAAAGCTGGTACTTGTGAGTTTCTTTCTTTTGGAGAGTGCTAATTTGCTTCATTTGTAGGTAACCATATTATACTCATCTGGTTATTCAATAGATGCCCAACAAACTTAACTTTTTTTAGCATGGATACTTTACATTGTAGACTGAACTAGGTCTTTTATGTACAACACATCTATTCTTTCCAATATGTTAGATTATAAATGGTGGTCATCTAACTAGCCATAAACTACCTGTTATAACAACAGTCTGTAATCACCTTTGGTTTTACAACTTCCCCAAGACAGTCATCACACAAGTGAATGATAAATTGTATTAATTATTCCAATTAACCAGTTGCTATTAAATTCAATATGTTATTAAAGTATAGCAGCCTACTAGTTTTCTTATTTTGTTAGATGCACCTTGGATCCAAAACATCCTTTAATCAGAATATTTGTTCTTTACTTTTGCATATAGAGTTTCTTTTTAGCTTACAAAATGGGAACAATATTTAAATGTTACTCCCATGATATAACACGGCATCCCTTTGTTAAGTATTCAATGCATTTCTTTTTTAAGAAAAAAAATGTTAAGTCAAAAAATAAAATAAAGATATTTTCTTTCAAGAAAAAAAAATGCGTGCAAGACAAAAAATAATGTGCTTCACCTAGTAAGAAACCAAAAGTAGTAACAAATTACATTTACTGCATATTTGTCATGGTATGTTTAAATTAAGGTTTAGTACATTACAATTTAAGGTCCAAGCTGGTTGAAGATATCAGTAGTAGATCAATAAGCACAACTTGCTTGCTTGGAGGCCGCCAAGTTAATGTTGCAGTTTAAGGTTTGGGTTTTGTACATTCCCAGGCATCATCCTATGTTTTCATACCAAATATGCGTGGTAGTTAGACAAAAAGGAAGTATTGGTGAACAATCTGAACATATTGTTAACAAGTATTGTGAATGTCATATCTAGTTCCGTAACGGTGTTCACGACTGATGGTAGGCTTTTCTCATTTCAATGGCAAGATGGTAAATGAAAAGTTTCTCCTTGGAAAAGGAAATAAATGGAAAAATCTGAAGAGGACTGCTTCAGAAATGGGAAAACCAAGGTGAGACGCTTTGTATGTAAAATCTTACATTTTGTCTATGTAGTCTAAGTCTATTTGGAAAGTTACTAATATATTTTATTTAGACTTAGCAGAAAGTGTTGTGAACTTTCCACTCTGTAAACATCCAAATAATGCCATGAAAAGGTTCATGAATATTGCATTTTTTTCCAGTTTTAATGTCTATACAAATCCTACTCGGATGAGGTTTCAAGAGGTAATGTGGATTAGACACTCCTTGGTGCCCTTTCAAATTCATGGGTCCTCCTATTTCTGCCCTTCTTATTTTCTTGTAGGTGCTTCCATTTGTTGGGGCTCACTTGGACATTGGTATTTTTTTGCCGGCGTTGTTTGCGGTCTCTTTTCCAAACTTGCTCACAAAATTCATCCATACTGTTGAGATTTGGGTGGTTGATTAGTTGCATGAAGTCTCTGTACCAGATCTTCTGTGTGGGTGACATGCTGTTAGATGGTTCTTTGTGCTTGTGGTTTTCTCCGTCATCATCTTTGTGTAGAAGTTCGTCTAAATGTTCCGTATCAATAATTTCTAGAGTTACTTTGAGGAGTGTCTGCATAAATCCATGTTCTACTGCAATACAATAATATATTCCAGAGTCTTTCTTCTTTAAGGTGCGAAGGAGAAGACCATGCTCTGTTTTTATTGTACGATCATCCACTCTTATCTGTAAAGAAGGAGAATAAAATTACAGTTATAACATATGTAGGATTTTAGAAAGCTTAACTTTTAAACTAATTGGAAAACCCAAGTTTTTTTTTTTAAATATTGTAATTTTTATTTTGCCTAATACACTTTGTGTGATAGACATTTGTTGCTCGCATCCTGAAGCTGCATAAAAGTTAGCATAGCAGAGTTTGATAAGATGGCCTGCCGTGACATCTGTGCAGTGCACAGGTGACATCTCGCCAGCCTCGCTAATCATAAGCCAAACCTGGGATCCCAGAGGGTAAAGAAATTAATGACGCTCCTGTACATGGCCAGAAAACACTGACCTGGACCTCGGACCAGGATTGCAAAAATTGATCTGCTGATCTCTAAAATAAAATAATTAATGAGTATATAGAGTGGATATAATCACTCTACTTTAAATATATTAAGTCACAAAGCAACATTAATTTCCATACCATGGCCTACAGATGCAGCAAACACACAAGCAATAATATACATTTTTCTAACAGTTTTTGTTCGTCCACTGAGAACATTTGTGGTAATATTTTTTTGTTTGGAATTATAAATAACTTTATAACTACAGGCACCAAAGAAGCACTTATCAGAAAAAAAAATTTGTTTCAGTCAAACTGGTACTTAGAGATTTACAGTAAAAAAAAAAACACCTTTCCAACTTGCTCTAATTACCCAATAAAACACATTTAACTGGCTCTGTAATTTTTTATGCACATTTTATAGATACAACAGTTACGGTGGTGCTCTTTTAACTATGCCACTAAAGATCATTGTAAATTATTTGCAGTACAGTTAAAATCTGAGTAGAAAACAATCCTTATACGCCTTAGTACTTTGACTTTGCACCTAATGATAATCTCAGCCATGTTTGTCTCTTAAAGGAAATCTGTCAGCAGGCTTTTGCTATGTAATCTGATGACAGAAAGGGCAGGGGTTAAAACAGAATCCATCAATGTGTCATAGGTCAGGCTGTGTGCTGCTGTTTACTTACACTCAAGGTTTTATCACCTGGTGGTTATCATTGCTGTGACTAGCTGGCATGTGAGCATTCATCAGACTCTGCCCCCTCCTATGATAAGCATCTCACTGTCTAGAGTATGTATATAGAGAGCCTGTTGTGGGCAGGGGCAGTTTTCTCAGCGCTGCTGCATTGCTAAAGCTAAAAACTCTGTCAGAACAACTGTACTCAGTAATCCAAGTGATATATCACTGGATTCAGGGACTATTTGCCTACATCATGCATACATCATAGATAATAAAAAGGTGAAGATGAAAGCAAAATTTTAATCCAATATAGATTTATAACAAAAGCATAAGCAAGGAATCATTGTAATTGGTTTACTGGTTTCTATTGTGCCTTGCTATAAGCACAACAAGCAATAGCAGTTTGTGAATTTAAAGGCGTTTTCCACTTTTAGAGAAGTGGACCCCAAACATTGCCTGTCTCAAAATAAAAAAAAAATCGGGGAACCAATGATGTCTCATACTGCTGCTCTGGTTTCAGTGCTTCCAAATATTTTGATTATGACAGTTACATCCCATTAACAGTTCAAGAAACTGCTGCAGCCAATCCCTAACTCAGGAACTCAGCTGATGTAGAGGCATGAGGAACTGACCTCGGTGATTGGCTGCAGAGGCAATGTGAGCTGGTGACATGACAGGCAAAACACTGAGACCAAAGTAGCGGTAAGAGCTGGCAAGACAGAGTATTATCTCGTTTTCTTATTTTACATGACCAGCAATATATGGAGCTCATTTTTGTAAAACAGAAAAAGCCCCTTTAAACATTAAATTCATTTTACATAATTTACATTGTTCTTTTATAAGTTTAATGACATTTAGGTTCTGTATACTATTATCTCCTTTTGACAGTAATCTAAGTATTGTTCATATTGCTATGGCTTTGCTCAAGAAACAGGCCAATTTCGTCCATGGGCTGTGTCTGGATTTGCAGCTCATTGCTTTTGAATTTAATAAAGATGAGCTATAGTATGACATACAGGCTATGGATGTGTCGGGATGATTTTAGAAAGAAGCCATATTTTTTCAGTGCTGGACAACCCCATTTAAAGGTGAACATGGTTAAATTAGTGCACAAGGGTCAGTTTAATCTTGTATATAGCATCGTAGTAGAATCTTGGGTCTTTCCAGCCTCCGTCAGTTCCAACATTTCAACCAATAGTTCAGTCATCATGAAAATGTTATTTTTTGTGTGAAAAGTTCAATTTACCTCCTCTTTCTTGTCATCAGTCTGTTTCTGGAACTGCCAGAATACTGTGGCTCTCTGTGATTTTGGACTGCACTCAAGGAATGTACTGCTGTTCTCCACACCATAGATTATCTTCTCCTCTAAACTCTGTCTGAGTGGATCATCTGAAAGAAAGAACACCATAGCCAGATATTAGCTGCACACAATTTTAAACCACCTTCTCTTTCAAAAATTGCAAAAGTACTGGTTGTTTTAGATTCATCCTTCTGAGAAAAAGAACAAGACATTGTTAAAAATTGTATGCACAGTACAGTACTACTCTAAAGTCATATTTCTAGTACGTCAGCAGGAGCTTCTTTATTGTGTTTAATATATTTCTTCTTGACCAAGAGACCACCTCTACAACATCTGTATGTCACAGTCATTTTGAGATAAACTTACAAATGGTCACTACCAACCAACATCATACAGCAAATCTTAAGCAAAATATTAAAGATGAAAATTTTACCTTGATATAAATTGAGTAATGGAATGTCACATCAACGAACAATGGTAAACACAATTATCAATTAAACGATGGCAACAATGGTAAACACAATTATCAAATAAACGATGGCTGGATTCCAAATCACCCCGAAAATGAAAATAAATACAGTAATTGAAATCACAGACTGATCCAATTTGTTTGCGGCAACTCATAATGTGACTCAGTAGTGTATATTCAGGTCTTGGAAATGTAAGTGTTTCAATACCAGGAATGCTCCTGCATATCTGGTGATATGAAGCCCCAGCATAAGGTCTGACAATGAGATGGTACTACTGGAGGTTTGTGCAACCGTCCAAGGATATGACTCTACAGGCTATCAATGATGTACCACCAAACCAGCCATGCTGGATGATCTTACAGGCAGCATAACTTTTACTCATATCTCAGACTTTTCTATGTCTGTCATGTGTACTGAGTGTGAACTTGGTCTCATCTGTGAAGAGAACGCAACACCAATAGCACACCTGACAATTCTAATATTCTTTGTAGAATGCCAATAGATTTTCATGGTGTTTGTATGTAAGTATAACGATGTAGAACCCTCATGTCACCTGCATAGAGCCGGTTTCTGACAGTATCGTCAAAAGCATACACACTAGTAGCCCGCTGGAGGTCATTTTGAAGGGCCTCTGCAATGTTCCTCCTATCACTTTCACAAAATCAGATGAAACGGTCTTACAATCACTTATGTTTCCTAAGTTGACAGACTGAAATCCTTGAAGTCTAAATCACTTGGGGTTATATGGTCACTCCTAAGTGTTCCCTTAGATTTATTTTGCAGTTTAGTTCACAGCAATAATACATTCAACACTAATAAACAATTTTTTTTTCTCTATGCAAAGACCAAAAATCATAAGAAGAGTCATTATTCCATAAAAAATATGTATCAGGTGAGAGAAGGCTTACACGACTTTGTGTGCAAGTGGGCGGGTTTCTCGTCGATCCTTGTCAGCTATTACATCACATAGTATAGAATAGCCATCACAGGTTATTGGATATCAAGTAGCATAGCAAAGCCTGTTGTAGTCTGTATAAAAGCCAAAGCAGGGAATGCAGTGCAGCAACTATTTTGGAATAAATCTGCTTAGTGAGAGGATTTATTAATACTAATAATAATATTTATTTATTTAGCGCCAACATATTCCGCAGGGCTTTACAGTTTAGGATTTGGCACAGCTCACAGGTTTGCAATAGAAACAGGAAGAAAAATAAACCTCCACCCAAAAAATCTGAATATGCTACACAGATATTGTGTGTGACAAAAGAGCAATAAACAGTTGCTGTCTATTTATCCATAGCCATATATGTAAAGGTCACTTTGACATTACTAAGGCTGTGCTTGCAAAAAAAGAGCTTGACAGGGGTTGGATAAAGTCCTATGAGACCAAGCAAGGCAAACCTTTACAGTTCCACCACCCCAACCGCTCCACATACCAGACCTCTGCCCTTCCCTAAAAAACCCTCCCTCTCCAACATCACTGAAGGAGAGCTTACTCATCTCTTTTCCAAATCACGCCTCACCACCTGTGCACTGTTAGGAATGGTGGAGCGCACTAAATAAAAATAATAATAAAGTGCGTTCGCCACTCGGGGTCCACCGTGCAGTAGGTGATATAACCACTGCTAAGTGGTGGCAGGAGCAATATGGCGGTAAAGTGCACAGGGTTAAACGTCACCCAGGTGCACAGAGCAATCTCTGTTAAGTCACATAGATGCCAAATAAACACAAATACACAGACTGGGCCTGTTGAGGTCACAGTACTCAGTAAAAATACACACATGGTATTAGGTCACAGGAGAAGCCCAAGACGGCGGCACTACGTCCGTCTAGACCTACCGTGTGTGCGGCGTTGCAGCTGCGCACGCTAAGGAGAGCTGCTACTGCAGCGCAGCGTGGACACTGCCGCTAAACGACAAAGCTATGACGCAAGCGCAATGTCAGACGCTAGCAGCTGTGGACGTTGCAGCAGAGGAGCGCTGGCGCTGATTCTAACTCAGTCCCTAACCACATACGTAATATCAGAGGGAAGGGGTTTTATAATGAGTCATTCACCAGAATCATACATCCATCCTCATACACACAGCAGCAAGTAAGTCTATACTAGCACATGGTGGAACAGCCATGCACGCCTTTTATAGCAGCTGGGACCTTCCGCAAGCCTCCAGATCGCTGAGATGGACAAATGAGATCTGGAGCGGGACCTAAGCACATGACTCCCGATCTCCAATGGGAGATCATCCCATGAGCATGCTCAGTAGGAGGACAGAAGGACTTAGCCTCAGAAGAGATTTGCTGCAAGGCAATCTCCTCTGCAGCAGATAAACAGCAGGAGACTGCAGAATGTGAGGGTCTGGATCCCTGCGGAGTAAACGCAGAAATCCGACTCCTAACATTACCCCCCCTCCTATGGCCCCCTCCTCCCTGAGCCTTCTGATCCACCAACTTGTGCCCATCAGAGACATAGGCCTCAGACTCATCCGAAGGAAAGTCAGATGTCCCGGTAGATGACAGAGAGACCTGGGACAAGTGGAAGGCATCAGGGGTGGCAAAGTCACCAGGTTTGAGAAGGGACCCGTGGGAGATGACGAGCCTAGAAGTTAAAGTGGAATGCCACCGTGTGTCGGCAGGCGTCTCCATCATTCGTTTAGAGAGGCTATTCGGAGCACAAAAGGCACAGGCCCGAATATATTTTTTAACATCCCGAGCCCTGTGCGGCCACTAGTAAGACCCTGCCAGAAGTTTTGTAGTCTGCATATAGCCACAGTGACCACCCCTCCTGGACGCGTGTGCCCACGCATGAACCTTCGGCCGAAGGCAAGGAGGAACAAGGGTCTTGCCCAGCGGCACAGAGTTTGGCCATTGCGGGGCACTGTTGTTCTGAGAAACAGCGTGTAGACAATGATAACCGCAACTGAATTCTTGTGCCGGACGCGCCTGGAGAACGGCGCAAGACACCTCCATGGGCTCTGAGGGTGGAACCTCTGGCTCGGGTAGTTCCAGAGGCTCAAAAAAATTGGGAGCCGAGGTAACCTTCCATTTGGATTGGGCACGCTCCATACCGCGATCCGAAAAACGGAGGTCAATGTGGGTGGAAATGGCAATCAGATCTTCCAAACTTGCAGGAACCTCTCTGGTAGAGAGAGCATCTTTAGCATGCTCCGCCAAACCTCTCCAAAACAGGGATAAAGTCTTTATCGGACCACTCCAGCTTGGAAGCCAGTGTCCGAAAACGGACGGCATACTGACTAACCGAGAGGGAACCCTGAGTCAAAGCAAGAAGCTGAAGAGAGGTGTCGTGCGTGACCCGTGGACCGAGTAAGACCTGCTTAATAGCCGTTAGAAAGTGAGCAGCAGTCCGAACCTCTGGGTCACCACACTCCCATAGTGGCGTAGCCCACTCCAACGCCTTGCCCAACAGCAGGGATACAATAAACCCCACCTTGGCCCGTTCCGTAGGGAATCGCGCAGCCAGTAGCTCCAGCTGAATAGAGCACTGGCTGACGAAACCCCTACAGGAGGCGCCATCGCCAGAAAATGTATCGGGCAACGGGAGGCGGGTAACTGTCAGCGCGAGGGAGGACGTGGACATATGGGAAAACACGTCTATGATTGACTTTACAGCAGCTTCAGCGGATTGTGCAGCTGAGAGAGCCCTTTCAAGAGTGGCCAAGTGGCCCTCAAGCTGCCGAATACACTGTAAGAGTTGCTGCTGTTCGGCCATCACTAGCCAGACCCTGGCGCTAGTATAATGTTAGGAATGGCAGAACACACTAAATAAAAATAATAATAAAGTGCGTTCGCCGCTCGGGGTCCACCGTGCAGTCGGTGATATAACCACTGCTAAGTGGTGGCAGGAGCAATATGGCGGTAAAGTGCACAGGGTTAAACGTCACCCAGGTGCGCAGAGCAATCTCTGTTAAGTCACAGTAGATGCCAAATAAACACAAATACACAGACTGAGCCTGTTGAGGTCACAGTATCAGTGAAAATACACACACGGTATTAGGTCACAGGAGTAGCCCAAGACGGCGGCACTACGTCCGTCTAGACCTAACGTGTGTGCGGCGTCGCAGCTGCGGACGCTAAGGAGAGCTGCTACTGCAGCACGGCGTGGACACTGCCGCTAAATGACAAAGCTATGACGCAAGCGCAATGTCGGATGCTAGCAGCTGTGGATGTTGCAGCAGAGAAAGTGCTGGCGCTGATTCTAACTCAGTGCCTAACCACATGCGTAATATCAGAGGGAAGGGGTTTTATAATGAGTCATTCACCAGAATCATACATCCGTCCTCATACACGCAGCAGCAAGTAAGTCTATACTAGCGCATGGTGAAACAGCCATGCGTGCCTTTTATAGCAGCCGTGACCTTCCGCAAGCCTCCAGATCTCTGAGATGGACCAATGAGATCTGGAGCGGGACCTGAGCACATGACTCCCGATCTCCAATGGGAGATCGTCCCATGAGCATGCTCAGTAGGAGGACAGAAGGACTTAGCCTCAGGAGAGATTTGCTGCAAGGCAATCTCCTCTGCAATCTCCTCTGCAGTAGATAAACAACAGGAGACTGCAGAATGTGAGGGTCTGGATCCCTGAGGAGTAAACGGAGAAATCTGACTCCTAACATGCACTTGACCCCATCCCTTCGCACCTGCTCCCCAACCTCACTAACATGATCATTCCAGCCCTAACCCATCTCTTCAACCTATCCCTAACTTCTGGTACCTTCCCCTTTTACTTCAAACATTCCACCATAACACCCATCCTCAAAAAATCAAACCTTGACCCAACTGCTATGCCCAGCTATCGCCCCAAATCACTGCTCCCGTTTGCTTCCAAACTCCTTGAACAGCATGTCCATGCTCAACTTTCCTCCCACCTCTCATCTAACTCACTCCTTGACATCCTGCAATCTGGCTTCCGCCCCCACCACTCCACTGAAACTGCCCTGACCAAAATTACTAATGACTTACTCAGAGCCAAAGCTAACAGACAGTTCTCCATCCTCCTCCTTCTCGACCTGTCCTCTGCCTTTGACACAGTTGACCACTGTCTACTGCTACAGATTCTTTCTTCCATTGGCATCAAAGACCTTGCCCTGTCCTGGATTTCCTCATACCTTTCTCACCACACATTCTGCATATCCCACTCCCACACTACCTCCTCATCCAGCCCCCTCTCTGTTGGAGTCCCCAAGGCTCTGTCCTGGGGCCCCTACTTTTTTCCATCTATACTCTTGGCCTAGGACAACTCATAAGGTCCCATGGCTTCCAGTACCACCTGTATGCAGACGACACTCAGATCTACCTCTCTGGCCCAGATGTCACCTCTCTGCTGTCCAGAATCCCAGAGTGTCTATCAGCCATATCCTCCTTTTTCACCTCTCACTTCCTAAAACTCAACGTAGACAAAACTGAACTCATTATCTTTCCTCCATCTCACGTATCTTCTCTACCCGATCTATCTATTATGGTAAACAGCATCATGCTCTCTCCTGCACCAGAAATCCACTGCCTCAGAGGAACTCTCGACTCTGCCTTGTCCTTCAAACCACACGTCCAATCTCTTGCCACCTCCTGTCACCTCCAACTCAAAAATATTTCCAGAATCCGTCCCTTCCTCAGTCCTCAATCTACTAAAACTCTTGTATATGCCCTCATCATCTCCCGCATTGACTACTGCAACACTCTCCTCTGTGGCCTCCCTGCTAACTCTCTTGCACCACTCCAGTCTGTCCTCAATTCTGCTGCCCGACTAATCCACCTCTCTCCTCGCTACTCCTGTCTCTCCCCTCTGCAAATCCCTCCACTGGCTCCCAATTCCCCAATGAATCCAGTTCAAACTACTAACACTGACCTACAAAGCCATCCACAACCTTTCCCCTCCCTATATATTTGAACTAATCTCCCAATATCTTCCCTCATGTAATCTTTGATCCTCCCAAGACCTCCTACTCTCCTCCACACTTATTCGTTACTCACACAACCGCCTCCAAGATTTCTCCCGAATATCCCCTATCCTCTGGAATGCCATGCCTCAACACGTCCGATTATCCACCATCCTCGGATCCTTCAAACGGAACCTGAAAACCCATCTTTTCAGGAAAGTTTACAGCCTGCAATGACCATTCTGCCACCTCACAACCGCCTGAGCTGCCGCCTCATCACCACCAGTGCTGCTGCACCCCCGACCTTCTGTCTCTTCCCCACTATCCCGTAGAATGTAAGTCCGCAATGACAGGGTCCTCTCCCCTCTGTACCAGTCTGTCATTGTAAATTTGTTTACTGTTAACGATATCTATAACTTTGCATGTAACCCCCTTCTCATGTGCAGCACCATGGAATTAATGGCGCTACATAAATAATTATTAATAATAATAATGAGACAAAGTGCTAAACAGGTCTTTACAGGACACTGAGTACCTATATTTGCTGTCAATCAAATTATTGGGAAACATTTTCGGAGGCTAGTTATTTTGACTTGCAAAAGATTTAATCATCTCTAATATAAATATTAATAAAGATAAACACCTGTGTTTTATGGAAGCCTTTCCAGTAGTATTTCCTGTACATTATCAAATGTTAATATAATACCTCTTTAGGATCAAAATGAATTAACTGGACAAACTATCATCTATAGGGAGAGATCCAATAATATTTTCCATTAATCCCTATAACTTCACTTAAGGAAATTTTTATCAGTCTGCTGTTTTGGCTATTTAAGGGTCTTCATTAAAAAGCCCCTAAATTTCAGTTGGACCACCCATAAAGAACCCAATTGTGAAATCTAGCAGAATGTTCAAAAAAAAATTCAAAATATATTTAATTATTTTGGTATTCAAGAATATTCCACTTTATCCATGCTGAGAACTTGTAATGTTTTATATAGCGCAAATTATAGGATGCATAAAGTAGAAAACCCATTATAACTGATATTCCTCAATGTAGGTTCCGTCTTTACAAGGACATTGGGAGGTATACTTTACATTGTATGTAATCTAGCCTTGTGGCTTTCTATTTTAATTCAGTTTGTATCTGTATATTTAAAAACAAGTTTTCGGTAATATATTACACTTGGATATTGTTTTCCACAGTTTTATGGAGAGATTTACAATCAGTGGCAATGTTATTGAGGAAGCAATCTCCAATCAATTATATCCATAATATATTTACATTTGACGAATTTGGAGAACAAACAATGAAGCTTAAATTGTTCCACTAATTATTTCCTTTCACAAGAACAGAGTTTCCTGTATATTAATCATGCCATAAAAAAATCACTTAGCAATTACAAGCCACTATCCCCTTTATTGAAAATATTGTTTATACTCCCAAACTTTCTAAACAGGCCACACAGTTGAGCAAATTAGCATTTAAGGTAGCTAAGTAACATAAACCAGGAGCATCACACCTTACATGATAAAAACACAGTAGGATAAGAAAATATTTACAATGCCTAGTAAAGAAAGAGACCACCAGAACATCCAGTGACAAGGTCACATTTCCAAGGTGACCCGCAAAAGGTAATTAAAAACTGAGAGTGCTGGAGACTTAAGCAACCAATGAAGGTGTTTTAACTTTCCCTATACCACACAAGTAGAAAACCTATTACTTGGGTCCCTGTTTAGAAGAATGGTCATTTCTATGAAACAACTATATTAAACCATGTTTAAATAATTTCCTTTTCTTGAATTCTTTTTTAACTAATGCTAGGGTCACACAACAGTATAAAAAGATCGTTCAAAGTCGCATGCAGAAAAGTGGGACAATTTTTTTCCCTTTTCACGTTTGTGGAATCCGTTTTTTACAGCAGCTATATATCAGTAAAAATTGGATGCTATATTGTGTCTTTGTACGGCATCTGATTATTTTATCACATTCAGACTATCAGTGTGTCAAGAGTGGGAGAAGAGAGTTGCACTGACAATCCAACACAATGGTCAGCACTTTGAACACATTTTATAAGTGGTTATAAACTTGTAAATACCTCATGAAAGAATAAAGTTACATTAAAACCAAGCACACCATTGTTTTTCTTGTGAAATTCTCAATAAGTTTGATGTGTCAAATGACCCTATTCCCATTGGAAAAAATAAAAGTTGGATCCAAAATGGCCAACTTCAAAATGCACTTTTATATATATGACATTTTTTCTTATCTGTTTATAATCACATAATGATTATCCACATGTTTTATAATTCAATTTAGTATTGATCATTGTATATTGGGCCTACCATTATTTATGTAACCAATCTCCCCTCACCCATTTATTTGTGCTCATTAATCACCTATAATTTTTTTTATCACAAATAAATGAGAATTTATTTATTAAATAGATAAAAAAATGTGTTATTTAATATTTTTTTTATCAATGTAATAAATAAATCATTTTAATTTCCAAATTTCAGTGTGGCGTTCTTTTTTGTAGGTTGCATATTTTCTAAGTAACTGGAAACATCAGATTATTTTTTTAAATTGTGAATAGAAATCATAATTTGGACCCGTAGAAGACCCTTGACAGCGTGAAACGGCCGTTGTCCTGCACTACCTCCTTGCCCACTCGCTGCCTGCCATCTTGTTTGCATCCCTAATGGATTAAAGAACACGTATGTTGTAGTACTTGGTGAGTGCCATTTTCTGTTCACCATTTGAATGCTACCGATTGATTGGTAAGGTGTGCACCATCAATAAGCGCTGCTATTCTCTGATATGTTCCGTATATGGGAAAAGACCTGTAGTATGTGAAGAGCTGGTGCCACACAACCTCCACTTCAGTTTGGACAAATTTCTTTTTTAACATCGCCTAGAACTTCCAAGTAAGCATGAGTGGAACAGGCAAAATTTGAAAATGCCTGTTTGAGTGGATTTTGGGGGGAAATCGAATGTCCCTTATTTTGCTCAGAAATAAACATAATAATTGTAAGATGTGAAAAAAACAAGCAAAAAAATTATGCTTCTTACAGCTCATCACTCTAGACCTTCCGCTCCTCAACATCACCTTTCCTGTCAATGCCACATATTCTTATCACTGCTATGAGTGCTAAACCCCTACATCTTCTCATGCTTGGCCAAGACCTCCAGCCCTGATGAGGCCCAGGTTTGGTGGGCACAAGTGTGAAAGGTGACGGCGTGCGCATGCATGGGCAGAGAACCATACTGTTGATACAGCAATTGCGGTGAATATAAGATGTGACGAGGGCTGGATGGGCAAAAGTGAGCATTTAGGTTTCATTTTTTAACCTTTTAATGGCCTGTTATGTTTCAGAATCATGGCAACCAGGGGCTCCTTTATCTCTGAACAGCGTGGAAACAAATTACACTTTTGTCAAATGCAGATTTTTGTTATATTCAAGTAGAATTCAATGCCACTCGAATATATTTGATCATTTTTAGCTCTGAGTCTTGATGTTATGCCTGGTACTAAAGCTTCATCTAAAAAGCTTAATGGTTCTCATTGCTTATATGGCAAGTCTAACTGTGGAGCTGCAATTTGTCACATGTGTCCAGTCCCAAATAAAGAACATGCTGCTATTAATCATTGAAAACCTAAGCTCTTGTTGAAAACTCAATATCCTTTAAAGAATTTTTCTCTTTCTTCAAAGCAGAAGCGGGCCAGTCCCCAGTCTCCTGGCTTTCTAGTTGTTGTGGTGGCAGGCTTCCATGTGGAGTTCAGACCAGCATCATCACTGTCCCGGACTGTGCTTGCACCAATGCTGCTATATGAGCCAACACTACCTCTGCAGCACATACAGTGGGGTGTAAAATAGGTGGCCAAAATCAGGAGGTACTAGTGCTCCTATCGTCCCGACCAGCCTCAGGGCATTGATAACAAGCTCAGCTGGAAAAGTTTCTAGTAGTGATGAGCAAATGTGCTCTGATAATGCCTTAGCCGAGCATGCTCGGTTGTTATCCACGTACCTAGGGCTTGTTTGCATATTATGTTTGAGTCCCTGCATCTGCATGATTTGTGGCTGCTAGACAGCCTGAAATCAAGAGGGGATTCTTTAATCAGACAATCCTTGTATGTGTTGAGGCTCTCTAACTGCTGCAAATTATGTAGCCATGGGATGCAAACACAGTATATGATCATGTCTGAGATACTCGGATACCACCCAGCTGGCTCAGATAAGACGTTATCTGAGCACGTTCACTCATCAATATTTGAAAGTATTGTTCATGGACACCAACTGCTGCTAGACCTCAGCGGTGGTTGGTCCCCTTAGCAATAAACAAAATGAAAAAAATTTGGAGATTGGGGGTAGATTAAAACACCAACACATTGCACATTGATGTTTATTTTTGTAAAATCTCTCTCCTAAAAAAATCTCCAATTTTGACCAAGGGCATAACCATAAAAGGAATCTATCACCAGGTTTTTGTCATGCAATCTGAGAGCCCCATGATGTAGTGGAAGAGAATCTAAATACAGTGATGTGTCACTTACTATGCTATGCGTTGTTTTGATAAAAAAACAAATCAGTGCTTTATCCTCAGTAGATTACCACTATAAGACAACTGGCCTCATGCTTCCTACTCCAACCACATCCCTAGCTCTGATTAGCAGCTCTCTGTCAATATGCAATGTACACAAGAAGCTGTGGTGAGGACAGGATTATACACAGATTAATAATTGAGCTTGGCTCAATCTGCAGCAGAGAAAACTGTGAATATCATAACTGTTGCACCCAGGAAACTAAGTGATACAATGCTGAAATCAGAGTCTCTGTCTCTACCTCATCCTGCTGTCATATTACATAACAAAACCCCGCTGACAGATTCCCTTTAAGCAAACAGTTACGTAGGGTTTTAAATAACTTACTGCATCTATGAGGAATAGTTCCCTTGTACTGTCCAAAAATAAAATAAAGATATTATTGCACCCAATAACCAAGCTCTGTATGAATTTAGATTTTTTTTCCCATATACATCATAGTTCCTAAAGCTTTGATCAAGAATTGTGTTTGACTAAACTTCTTTATCCAAAAAAACTGTTTAAACAGCGGCCTCCGTAGAAGAAAACAAACTGCAGCAGGATGACCCCTTGTTTGTTTTTACTAGCTTTCATCATTTTTATGGTCGATTCAACCATCTGAACATCATACACAAAAATAAAAATCAAGCATATATCATATGGTTTATAATAGATTCAGATGTTCATATACTGTGCGGAGATGGAAACGATGAACTGGAAACGTGCTCTGCAGATAGCGCATATAGAGCCAGGCACAGGAACGCACATGCATGGCCCGCAGATGCAGAATGCTTTAGCAAATGTTTTAGTCCCATTTATTGGTAATGTATGATCTCTATTATATTTCATTGCTCATTCAAATATGTAGTGATTAATGGTAGAAAAAAGACCTTTAGAAGTATAATGTGTCAGTTTGGGAGTATTACAATAACTCCAAGCTTCAAATCGGCTTACAACTCCACAAGCCGTTAATATTTTACAGCATCTAAATGCTTTGTGTAATCGAAGAACATGTAAAACAACATTTACACAAATAAGCCTGAAAGTGTAAAGGTGCAATAAGTCACTCAGGTCCTCAGGGGCTGCATTAGTTAGTGCTGGAGAGCTATTAAATTAGCAAGAATCCCATTACATGTTGGTCTGTTAGGAAAAACATTTCCGGATAACTATACAGCATACAGATCTACACAGAAGATATACTGCATCTAAGCAGATGGTTTTAAAATACACAGTAAGGAACTTTAACAGATAACAATTTTAATAAAATGCCGAGAGTAATGGGTCTAAGGGTCAATTATATAACTATTTAGTTTTTATTGTAGTTTGAAGTGAAACTTTGCTAAATACTTTTTGCTCAAGCTCCTTAAGTTGCTCAAGATCTCTGCTTGCCATCGGTGAGTTAAAACAGCATTGCTTACATAAAGATGTAAAATGGCCCTGGTGTAGAGAACTCAATTATGTTTAATGCACATTCAATAAGCTTTATGTACATAAAGCCGGAAATCACCCTGAATTGTCCATGTAAGGAAGAGAAATGTAGCCAGTAGTTCCACAAGGTGGCGCTCTTTACTCATATCTAATCTGAGCAGAGCGTTATATAGTCTAATTAGTAGCAAGAACCATGGGATTAAGTATAGGGTACATGGCATGTATTTGGGGGCATGTGTACAGTATGTGTATTTAAATAACTGAGCATAATTTAAAATGTAATACAAAACTGAAGATAATAAAAGCATTTTACATTAGTACAGAAATTAGCTGAAAAGATGGTAACACATTGCAAGCTTTCGAGACTACTCAGGTCTCTTCTATGCCTGATGAAGAGACCTGAGTAGTCTCGAAAGCTTGCAATGTGTTACCATCTTTTCAGTTAGCCATTAAAAGGTATCAACCACTGAGGACTCTCAATTCTAAATATTTTTGTATATATGCATGTAATATAGTGCGAGTGTATTAATATACTCACCTACCACTGCTCTTTCCAGTGTAGAGCGTCGTTCCTTCTCTTCTTCTAAGTGACGTCATCGCTCTACAGACTTTCTGGGTTAAACTGCGCTATGCATGACCTGGAAGTCGCTTTTACAAGGTAAGCCTATGGTGTGTCAGAACGAACGGCTCCATAGAGGATACATTGTAAAAGAGACTTCTGGCTCACACATAGAGCATAGAGTTAACCGGATAGTCTGAAAAGAGGTGACATCACTGAGAAGAGGAGCAGAACTGCGTATATATTAATACACTCACACTACATCACATACATTTACACTGATTTATTAAAATCATTACCTTCATGGGTGGATGTCTTTAAGAGAAGATCTACTGAAGAATTTAGATAGAAAATAAGTTTAGATAAAAATGTAGAAAAAAATTAGATAAAAAAATTAAAAATAGATTAACACTGTTTAAACCTATTGCAATGCTACAAAAAAGAATTGATAGGTCCATGAATCACAGAAATATGGCTAAAAAATGCTTAAATATGATGTGCATAATAGTGTTACATCGTTCTTAGCAAAATCCCAAAATCTCTGAAAATTTCCTTCAAATGGAAAAACAAAATATAAATATCAAAAGGAGAAGACCAAGTTTGTCTATTCATTACACTAGTAGAGCCTTTGAATTAAAGTACAGAGCAAAATCATTACTACTGTGTCTACAAAGTTATTAACTCCCTTAAGTGTTTTTTACAAGTACAGTGCTGTGCAAATAATTGGGACAAAGCATTTTTTTAACTAAAATCGTAAGTTGGTTACCAGTCAGTGATTCAAACCAGTTTTAACTGCTTTGAACAGGCACTCGCACCACAGGCACTCACACCTGTTCAAAGCAGTTAAAACTGGTTTGAATCACTGACTGGTAACCAACTTACGATTTTACTTAAAAAATGCTTTGTCCCAATTAATTTGCACAGCACTGTAGTTAAAGGTGTATGTACAGTACCATAAGACGACCCATGTTGGTGCTATGGGACCCAGGATGGTTAGATTAGCTCCAATGGGTAAATTTAGTTCTTCAGGAAAATCTCTCTAATGAATTACAGTATGGAGAACATGTGTTTTAAAGTCTAAAGGGGGCAGACACATTACTGTACAATTGACCAAAACAGAAGATTAAAAAAAACTGAAACATTTGTCATTGGAAATCTCCACTACTTAGATACTGAAGGCCAATATAAAATTGTAAGTGGTCCAGCATTCCATAATCAGCTGTTTGCTGCTCTAGTAGCCAGATGTAAACATTATATGAATGAACAGCAACAGCACGGCTCCTTACATGGTGTAGTGGCTATTGGGAGGTACTTTAGCTCAGTTCCTTTTCTTTACAGTGAAACTTGAGCTGCAATAACCGAGAACAGCCACTAGAAAGTGTGTAGAGCCACATCGTTCGGTTATGTTTACACCCAGCCACAGTGGGTGCTGCAAACAGCTGATCAATAGGGTTGTGTGGTTTCGATCTCCAATGATCTACTCTTGATCACATTTACGTTAGAGTGATAGGGACCCACTAAAAGGTCATCCGTGACGTGTCAGTGGGTTTTGTACAGTCTGATCAGAATATTAAGCTAACAACCTCATGTTCAGTTATGTATATTTTTGCCTAGCAGCATTAGATCAATGTATGATTTTTGGATGTGCGGTCCATTCTCTTTTTCAGCATTTTCCTTGGAATAGGTCATCATTCTAAGTAGTAGACAAGCCCTTTCTTTAACTGTTGTTTTAGCCAACGAGTGTCATTGTGGAGAAAGCAGTTGGCTTGGTTTAACATTTTGCTGCTGCGGAAACGTTGAAAAAAGTCACCAATTTTGATTTTAGAGTTATCTTGGATGGTTATCAATAAAATGCTGCTTTACTGAATAGGCTGCCTTTTTTAGTTCTTTACTTGGTTGCTCCAAGCCAATTGACAGCAATCCACCCTAAGCGAATCCCAGTTCTTCTACTCGTGCCACCAAAACTCTGCAGATTATTTTGATTTCCTTTTCCACATTCCTTTTAGCAGTAAGAACAGAGATCTCATGTAAAGCACTTATAAAACATTTCTATTCCTGAAAAATCAGCAAATGCAAAGTATACGTAATGTATTTCTATTAGATGTGTGAGCATACAATACACAGAACTGTGTCTGTTCCCAGAGTTTGCTTTCACATAAGTCATGTAAAATTGTTTATGAAAAGTGGTTTCATAAATGACGTATATAGCTAAGGGGATGTAGAGATGAAATATTGGATTATTCTCTAACCCTTACTTGGCCATTAAAACAAGGAAAAATGAAAAATGGACAAAAATTCCACAAAATACAATAATAAACTTGGTTTTGTGCAGTACAGGCAACAGTGTTTATTATTGATGGTTAATAATCTGTGAGAAGCGCTGCACATTTACCATCTAGTATGACCTGTAAGACGTACAGTTACTAGATATTATAAGGAATTTAAAAATTATTGAAAATTTGCAAAATAAAGACACAAAAAATAAGTTAAAGCAATGCAGACAGAGATGTAAAATAAAACTTTAGGTACTACAGAGATAATACATTCAACATATTTTCCAACAATGAATTACAATATTAGAAAAGTTACATAAGGCTACTTTCACACTTCAGTTTTTTAGCTTACGGCACGATGCGGCAAAATATGCAAAAAACGGATCCGGCGCCCGTTGCCACCGGATCCGTTTTTTCCCCAAAGTTTTATTAGCTCCGCATTGCGCCGGATGCTCATGCGTCCCGTCCGGCTTTTGCCAGATGCGGCAAAAATCATCTGTCTGGCGTCCAGAAAAAAATTTCCATGCAACGTTTTTTCCCTGTGCTGAACTGCTTTTTCCCACTGCGCATTCCCGGCAACTTTCCTCGGGTCTGAATGTTAACCCTCAATGCGGCAAAAAAAATTCTCTCTCTCTCATCCAGCAACACCTTTACATGGGCAGAAAGCAGGAATCAGTTCTCCAATTGATATCCCATAGCCCTTCACACATTGGCATATCTGTTCATTTAAATTTCTGCTACGCCTTATCCGGCCAAAAGAAGGATCAGATGTCAGCGTTTTCTGCCAGATCAGGTATTCCGACTTTCCACTGCAGGCCGTCGGATTGCAAAGCCGTAAATGTGAAAGTAGCCTAAGTTTGTAACCTTCCTCACCTTTATTTCCAAAATGGCTGCTGAAGGAGGAGCATAAGACTAGACCTGTCCATCAGCCTCTTCCAATTAAAAAGCAGCTTTCCCATGTGCAGTGTATTTCAATTGGTAGATAGATCTGGTCACATGCTCCTCCATCAGCAGCCATTTTTTTTAGAACAGGACTGCATGCAGCTTGTGAACAAGGCTGCACTAAAGAGGGGAAACTGTAATACTTCTATATTAGTAGGTCCTAGAAAATAATGTCGATAGCACATTTGATAAAATAAACATTAAGTGGGCAATCTCTTAAATTGGGGAAGCATAGTCATTGGATGAGTGATTAGCCTTGCAGTGCTGGGGTCCTGGATTTATATACCACCAAGGACAACATTAGCAAGGAGGTTGTATGGGTTTCCTTGGAGTATTGCATTTTCCTGCCACACTCCACAGATACTGGTAGAAAATTCCCATTGAGCACCCCAATAGGGAGAGTGATGATAATGTCTGTAAAGCGTTTTGAAATATGGCGCTTAATAAATAGCGCTAAATTAATAATGTATTAGGAAAAAAATAGTCCCCATTGCTTATGTAACACCAGTATAAAATGTAGTGCTCTAATGGACAGAAATGGCCACTGTTCAGTTTCGTTCCTATCCTCAATGAAAATAGCCATTTATGCAAAGTGGGGGAAACGAACAACAAAGTTAATCTCAATCATAGTAGATTTCATGCTAGTATTATGTAAGCATTTATTTTTATATGAGTCAGTTGTGTGGAAATTGACATAATTTTACGCTTTGGCATTATGGTTAGATTAGACCATATGTTGTTTGTATTCCTTTGTTTCCTTTTTACATTATAAACCCATTTGAGCAGATGCCTCTTTTTTACTATGCTAGTAGCTTAACATTATATTTCAACACATCTATCAAATAACTAGTTTTGAAGAAAAAGAAAATTCCAGGGACAGCTACTTATTTTGTGCTGAAAACGCCCCCTTGGCTAATACACAAGTCAATTGTCCCAGAAAGGCAAGTAGGATTTTTTTTATAGCAACCGTGCATACAAGGATAGGGTATAAGGAGCCATGCCTGCAAGGATAGGGGATAAGGAGCCATGCATAAAAGGATGGGACAGGGAGCCATGCATACAAGGATACGAGACAAGGAGCCATGCATACAAGGATGGGGATAAGGAGCCATGCATACAAGGATAGGGTTGAGTTGCCATGCAGACTAGGATAGGGATGAGAAGCCATGCAGACTGGGATAGGGATGAGGAGCCATGCAGACAAGGATGGGGATAAGGAGCCATGCATACAAGGATGGGGATAAGGAGCCATGCATACCAGAATAGGGATGAGAGGACAATGCATACCAGGATATGGATGAGGGGACAATACATGCCCAGCTTAAACTTGAGTCAATAATTTTACCCAGTTTTTGTTGGCAAAATTAGGTGCCTCAGCTTATACTCGGGTCGACTTATACTCAAGTATATACGGTTATAATAGTATAAAAAAGATAGCAAGTCACATTCAGCATATAGTAAAACTGGACATACACAGAGAGATGTTCAACCAATAATTATTTGTTGCCTTTTCTCCACTTCTATGCACAAACTGAAGTGTGATCTACAATAGACCCCACAAAGAGAGATGGGTTTGCTTTATTCACCAACATTGTGATGGAAATACATCACCATCTCCATGGACTTTTGATGCAAAATGAGTCATCACTAGACTATAGCATGTGTCTGTAATCAATAATTGTTAATATTTCTCACAATAGTTTTCTTTGTAGGAAACAGGGTTTAAAAAAAGAATTATTCTATTAATTGTTAGAGTTCAGTGTAAAGGTACTGTCACACTTAGCGATGTACCAGCGATCCCGACCAGCGATATGACGCGGTCAGGATCGCTGGTACATCGTTAAGTGGTCGCTAGTGAGCTGCCACATAGGCAGATCTCACCAGTGACATTGCTGGGGACGGGGATCGCTACTTACCTGTCACACCAGGCGATCCTGCGTCCTCCCGCCCGGCTCCACGCGTCGCTCGTCCTCACAGCAGGAAGCGCCACAGGAAGCTGACGACGAGAAACAGTCCTGAACGTTCTCGCGCGATCAGCGATAACCTGCGGGGGAGCCGGTCGGAGGTAAGTATCACACACAGAGATATCGCTAGCAATATCGCTATAACGTCACTAGTTATAGCGATATTGCTAGCGATATCTCTTAGTGTGACATGCCCTTTAGGATTCAGTGGGCCACCAGATTGCAGCCTTTCAAATGTGCTCCTAGATGCCAGCAAGCCTGGTGCCTTATCAATGACTTAGGGCTAATGAGAAGAGGAGCAAGGGATGCTGACAGGTAGGAGAAGGTTGGCAAGGCATTGATCTGGCAGCCACAGACAACTGACGTGGTCACTGAACCAAAGACCTGTAAATCTTTTTGCCTAATTGTAATTATTATATATTTTTAAGGCAGTAGTTTTCCACCATTAACGAGAAAATCATTCACAGTATTACTGAGGAATTGTGGTTTTACTCACCATGATGCTGTAGATCTGAGCAGTGTGTTAGAGGATCCCCATTTCTGATATCTTGTCTCCTTGTACGCCTAACAAAATTGAAAATAAAAAAAGGAATTTTATTTTTTGTAGCGGTCTTGAGTAGCATAGTTGACTATACAAGGGCAATTGCTAAAAAATATAAACTTTTATTAACAATAGGAGTCAACAAAAGGCATACTTGCAGCATATATGTTATGAGATTCTTACCATGCAATTAACTTAGCCAAATGGGCAGTCCCATAAACAAACCTAAGATGTCCATGGATCTTGAAATCCAAAAGTCCACAAAAGTGTGGATGGAGCTGTAATGAGCAAGTGTGAGTGCGACCAATGTTCTATTCGCTGTCTACATGAGTGGTGATTTCCCATGCCCCCTGCGGCTTCATTCACACATTAGACTTGGGCCTCCTGTTCTTACGATCATTGGAGAGCTTAGTAAATTGACTCACAGTATTAACACATTTAACTATACTGTGGTTAAGTGATACTTTTTTATGGTACATTCTCATTAAAAGGGAAGCCATCATCAGAAAATAAACCGTTATTTAAATCAGGGTTTCGCTTTAAATATATTTTTAAAATATTTTTGAAAAGTTTTAAATTTTTTTAATCACAATCTGTATTAAAAATGTTTTTAGAAAAAATCTTGCACTTTTTACATTGACCACTAGTGCTATTTTTTAGACTTTAACTTCCTGTGTTTTCAGAAAACAACACATGTACACAGCCAGAATGATCAAATGACGCCCTTATTTTTGCATTAAAGTGAATCTGTCAGTAGGATTTCACACCCCATACTACTTATGTGTTCATGCAGCTCTTTCAGGATTACCCTTAAAAGGTCAGTCCATTCCTGAGAAATGTGCATTTGAGTTGATTTGCAAATGAGGCTGTAGATCTGAAAACTCTGTCACAGCTCTTGTCTTCTTCTAGCACCACATCTCCGACTCAGGGCCGGACTGGCCATCTGGCAATTCTGGCAAATGCTAGAAGCATCTGTCTGGTCAGGGGCCATCGTGTTTGCTACATTGCTAACAGAATCGCTGTTCTCAAGACACCCATACTGTTAAGAGTTGTGACAGAGCACAAAGTCACTGACTTCATCACTTACTCCGTCAGGCCATGGGTATCACTAGAAATATTGGTGTTTTAGTAAATTTTACTTTCCTCCATTCAGGGTAATATTAATAATATATCCCACCTGGTTCTTGGGGACAATGACAATATGGGCTTGTGTGATTTCAAATTTCAGGACTGAATTTCGGCCCCAGTCCGTATCTGCTCTTGCTGGACAGATAGCTCCATTGCCTAAATTCACATAGTATATAGGCTGTCAGTCAAGCAGTAGGTGGTGCTTGGTAGGGAAGAGCACTTAAGTCCATTTTCATGGCAATTCAAATGCTGATTTCTCAGTAATGGTAGAAGGTACTGGCCATATAAAGGTATTGCTGGATTCGTTTTTGAAAGAGCTGCATGCACATATATTGAGCAGGATCAGATGTGACATGGACTATTGTGATTTTGGATCTTCTGTTATTGGAAGTATGAATCCAAAAAAGCCCCAGAGGCCAGCATGGAAATTTCAAGATTACCATTTTATGTTTTAAATAAACATCATGATATGAACAATTTTCACTGTACACTGCAATCCTGCATAGCACAGTGTATAATATAAGAGATCAAATTATTGAAGGGTCAGGTATCCTTAGAGGACTAAAAAACAAAGTAATAAATAAAAAGCGCTTTACAAATTATATACATGTCTATATATTTTTAACTATAAAAAATGGAATTCACCCCTTTTTTGGCTATCAGAAATGATTAAATAAAAAAGATAAATAAACATAGTTGGTATTGTTATCCCCATAAAAATGAAATCTACTAAAATATACGAATATATATATAACCCATAAGTTTAGCGAGATAAAGAGAAAAAAAATCAAACCACTAGCCAGAATTGTACTTTTTTTGGTCACACCTCCCTAAAAAAAATGCAAAAAAATGTGAAAAAATGCAAAAAAAAAATGTGATGTCTTGGAAAATGGTGTCACAACAAGCCTAAATTATTTTTTCAAGCATATGATTTTTTTTTCACCACTTGAATAAAAACCAAAATCTATGAAAGCCTAGCGTCATTGAAATTGTACTTATCTGGAGAATTATGCTGCAAGGACATTTTTACCATATAACGAGTGCCATACAAGCAAAACTCAAAACACTATGGTAGAATTGTGCTTTTTCACTATTTCATCCCACTTGGATATTTTTCCTCATTTTTTAATACATTATATGGTAAAATTGAGGATGTCATTCAAAAGTAAAAACAAGCCCTCATGCAACTACGGTGATGGAAAAATAGATAAAGTTGTGGCTCTTTTAAGAGGGCTGTGGAGGGGATGCAAATGTAAATATTCCTTTGCTGATTGTATTCTGTGGATGAAAGTATAGCACAGCTAAAACTAAGAAAAAATGAGGAAATCTTAGAAACTTTTAGCACATTACTTTTTCGGCTAAGAGATAATAATGCATATTATGTAGTCAAATAACTGAATTGTCGAATTTCAAAGGCAATGTTCTTTCAGAAAAGCATGTGATGCAACAAGTGCATTTAAGTCATCCCATATTTGATTTAAAAAAAGAAGACGGGATAACGTACTATTGTTATCTTTTGTCATGTAACAACTTCTGATCAAGTTCTTTACACATCTAATAGCATGTCACACAAAGATCAATACATGTTCTTCAGAATACGTTTATTGAGAAGGTATGCGCAGTTTCTTCCAGGGCAATTGGAAATATTGATCTCCGCTTGCAAACTGCTGACGTTTTGTTCGATAAGACTGTGAAGCGTTGTTTCGAAGGATATTTCACTTTTTTTCTTTTCTTACCAGGCCTGAAGAATTTAAAGTGGCCTCATTACCTTTTTAAAAAATGTCAAGACTATGGAAACTTTGATGTGGACATGCAACTTTTCAATCTTTTTAATTGTGACGATATTATTATAACTAATGCGTGTCATAATATTTTTTATAATTAATATTACATTATTGATAAAATGTGCATCCTAAAATACGCAATACAATTGTATAAAGTGAGAAATGCTATTAAAATGGATATTATTATTGATTAAAAAATAATACATGAAGCCTATATCAATCTGCGAAACAGAATGTGGTCGGTGAAATGGTATTATATTTTTAATTTGTAAAACACGTCCATGTACAGGACTCTTGCTATTACATACACATACATGCATGTATATACTGTACACTCCTCAACATTGATGCTAAAACACTGTGATGGAAAATTGTGGCATTCAGGAAATCACTGGATTGATAGACATGATAATGGTATGCAAATGATGACAACATGGAAACATAATTTTCAAAACATCTCGATTTATTCAGTTTTGCGTATGAGTGCCATGCTTAGAAATACACGCACGTACACACCTTGGCATGCTATCAGTGAAGTTAATAATGGTTGACTGTGGAATATTCTGCCACCCTGAATGCACTTGGGCATGGAAAACATCAAGACCCACCGTAGTTACCATTACAATTGCCGACCAATGACATCCCAGTAGTGCTCAATGGAAAAAAAAGTCTGGAGATGATGCAGGCCATGGTAGAACATTTAGGTTATGCAGGTTGCTCACATTAGTACAAGGAATATTCCAGAAGCATTTTTTCAACACAACAATATCAGGAAGCATATTGCTTTGTGCTATGGTGAGCAGCCTGCATTGATTAAGCATACAACCATGACCTGCAGCATCTCCGGACATGTCATTGGCGAACAATTTGCAGAGGAAGCTCCCAGCAGTGGATCTTGATAATTTTCCCAAGCGTATTTAGTGTGGTTGAACATCTCTCGACATGCATTAGTAAGCTATTTGACTGTATGGCAGGGAGTGTAAATGAGTGTACTTCTTCATGTGAACTCTCATACCTGAAGTTGACTAACGCAAGATATTTTGAAAATTTTGTTTTTATTCCTTCATTATTTGGGTAGTATTAACATGTCTATTGACGCTGTGAGTTGCATAGTTTCATGACAGTTCCTGTTCGGTGGCGCAATTTTAATATTGGGGAATGTGTGTGTGTATTATATATATCTATTTTTTTAATATAGAACGTTTGTAAAAGTCCATTCATAAACAAAAGCTGAGCACACAAAGCCTGGCATAAATGGTAAAAATGTCATTGTAGAAAATGGCTAGAGGATTTGCAAAGTCAGGACACAGCAAAGGGGATTAGTCTGAGAACAGAGCTGTAAATCCGCTTCTAATCATCTCACTCAGCTTCCTGTATGCAAAAGTCAAGTATTCTTGGTGTAGAGACACTTGGTTGCATCAGTCATGTCAGCTGTTATAGAGGGATAATCAGTTATTTTCTGCTGGGGATCAAAGTCATTTTACACAAAGGCAGAAAGGGAAGTGTGCTGTGTCTCGGCTGCCTCGGAAGGTTGTTTATTGAATAGATTACTTACAGTCTACTTTGTGCTCGCGAAGAACAGATTGGACAATTGCACAGAGGTGATTCAATTTGTTCAAGGACATTTTCAATAGAAAGCAATCACATTTAATTTCGAGATCCCATTGCAAATGTGATTGTTTTCTTAGCGGATAATTCATTTGCTTTATTAAACTTGGCTGTCCATTTGAATTAACTAATATATCAAAATAAACCACCGGGCACAAGTGGACCCTCAAGAAAATTCCTTATTGTTATTTTTAAGTCAAACATTTCAAAGAATAGCAGGGAGTAATTATGCCAATCTATTTATAGAATTAAACAAGAATATCAAACAAATGTCATATGTGGAAATTAAGTCAACACATGAGTTTATGAAACATGAGCCACAAAGCATTTCCATGCAGCTAAGTGGTAACTTTGTCTGCGCTCAACTGTGGTCTCAGATCTTTGATATGTAATGAATGAGGGAGGAACGTCGGTTCAAAGGCAGTAATTATGAGTCATTCAATTATATGATAATTAATGAATTAATCTGTATGATGACCTTTCATGATAATGAGTCTTTAACATTGTGCTCCTTATTTTTTTTCCCTTTCTTTCTGAGGCTGCTTCAGGTCAAATGGACATATGCATGTTTGAGGCATTTCAATTCATGCCATAAAATGAAACTCAGCAGCTCATACCATCTGCCCTCTTTGCTTTCGTTCCTATAACACCAAGCAGCCATATGTTATGGAGATTATGACATGTCGGAAGAATGTTAAAGGCACACTGAGTGTGTAATACTCTACAGGCTAATACAATAAGCAGTATGTCTTAGAGGTTATCACCTTTTAGCAGTAGGAAAGTAGCGGGAGCATGAAGAACCATCCCAGGCACAATAGGGGTCCCTGGCAAGACAACATTCAGCACATGCTTTTCCATAAACATCACAGCGGTGTAAAGGGATCTGGGAAACTCCCATCGGTGAGCCAATGTACAGTTGTTGCTGTAAAAAATATGTTATTGTTAAAAGCAAAATGAGTGGAATAAATTACATGGTGAAAGCATTTCATTGATGAGTTGTATTTCCTAAAATTTGCTGGACAGAATAGTAAGAAGTTTAATCTATTTTTTTTCTTACTTTTACTAACAGTATATGAATTTATATTTATTGTAAAATTTGCTTGACAGAACAGTAAAAAGTCTAATCTATGTTTTCCTTGTAAAAGTAACAGTATATGCCTTTAAATCTATTGTTCCATATGCTTTAATATTCACTATAATTTATGGTTCTCTGACTTTATGTTTTTATGTTTCTCTGGTTTAGTTGAATTGATTTTGCTTTATCGAGAATTTTATTTGTAGTATTTTTATTATTTATTTCCATTATTATTGATTATCAGAACCATAAAACACATTCAGAGGAGTTGCAATTTTAGTAAAAAAAAAAAATATATATTTCTCATCAGGTCAACCTCTTCTCTAAAATTTTGAGCCGCTGGTGATCTACCTCAACCACTGCAAGAAAAAATCTGGCATTACTTAATACCGCTTTAAATGAATGTAATGCAACATCTTGGTGAGTTATTTCTGCAGCAGCTCTCCTTCTTGACTTACAGGGGAGAAACAATAGCAGGTGATCCCCCCTTTAATTATGTTTCTATACATTTAAAAAAAAGGTCTATACAGAACATTCAGCATCAAAGTCATTCAATAAGCTATCCATGACATTATAGGAAATATAGATTATACTGATGATGGGGATGGAAATTAGTGGTCACGGGGATTATCCTCCAGATCTATCATATGGGTATATCTAGAATTTAGTTTAAGGTCACGTTCACACGTTCAGTATTAGGTCAAGAGATTACGTCAGTATCTGTAAGCCAAAACCAGGAACGGATAAAAAAAATCCAGAAGTGGTGACGTGTTTCTATTATACTTTTCCTCTGATTGTAAGCCAAAACCAGGAGGGGAACAAATACCGATGTAAAATACTAACCAAATACTGGACACGTGAATATGAGTCAATAGCATCCAAGAATTTTTTTTATGGATAAAATATTATTATTTATTAAAGCACCATTTATTCCAAGACACTTTACATGTGAAGAGGGAGATACGTAATAAAAAACAAGTACAATAATCTTGAACAAAATGAGTCGCTGATTGGTACAGGAGGAGAGAGAACAGAATTGTTAAAGATGTGAGCTGCCACACAGGCAGATCTCACCAGCGACATCGCAGGGATCGGGGGTCGTTACTTACCTGTCAGACGAGGCGATCCTGACATCCTCCCGCCTGCGTCCACGCGTCGCTCGCCGTCACAGCAGGAAACCCAGCAGGAAGCTGACGACGAGAAACGGTCCAGGACGTTCTCGCGCGATCAGCGATATCAGCGGGGGAGCGGTCGGAGGTAAGTATCAGACATAGCAATATCGCTAGCAATATTGCTGCTACGTCACAAAACCAGTGATGTTATAGCGATATTGCTAGCGATATCGCTTAGTGTGACAGGCCCTTTAGCCACACTACCACCGCTGCGCTTCTAATGTTACAGCCCCGACCCATTGTTTGATTTTTAGGTGATCAGTAGCATTGTAGTTGTCTACAATAGTAGTACACCAAGTGAACTCATTAATCCTATTTTTTTTCCTGCAGTTTTGCTTTTTTTTTTTTTTAAAAAAAAAAAAAAAACAGCATACAGTGGCCATATGGTTATACGCAATATATGGAATACGACATTAAGCTACAGTACTGTATATAAACCGTACAACATGTGCTTCTTTATAAGCAAATCCTACATTGCAGCTGAATACAGTATCTGGATATTATGACAAATACAGTTCCCATCATGGGAGAAAGCCGTCCCCATTCACTTAGTGTCAAACTGCCCAAGACAGAAAGCCTTGAAGCTTGTAGCTGTGTTTCCGGAGTTATGCGGAGAATACATGTTTTGATGCATTTATCTGTAGTTCTGCCAGCACAATAGATCCTTGCCTGCTCTCAAATAAAACATGTTCATTGCCAAATACAATTAACTCAGACAAAAAAACTTCCCATATGGAGAGTACAAGCTGTTTCCAAATGGCATTACTGCATTTCTTAAAATATTTGTAATATTTATGCAATGCCGCATTTAACAGCTAGACATATCCGGCCTTTATTATATGCCTCAGATTCACAAAAGCAATAATGAAATATATGTAAGCGAAAGTACTCAAACATGACAGCCTTTCCATAATCCTTCTTTAATATAAATTCTTTTTTGCATTGTTTTCTCTATGTATTATGCATAGCTTCATCTGGAATTTCAGAACGTTGCATTTGAGCGTGAACGAAAGTATCATGGGACAGCAGGACGTTTAATGTCTTCCCTTATAAAGTCTGCTTTCCAAGTTTAAAAATACATAGGTAACTAGTTTCCCGTCAATGGACCTAGAGAATGTAATTGTAACTTGGTCATATTGCTATGTGCACTTTGTAATAAGTTACAGGAGCTTTTACATTATTATTCCATGTACTGTAAAGTGTGTAACCATGTCTAATAATCATATGAGCTGCTTTTTTTGTTATTGCACATAATTGTCACAAAGTTATATTTATTGCTGTCAATCAAAAACATTATTTACTGCAAAAACCAAACTTCTCTCTAACTGTCCGCAGCTGGATTTTAATATTATTGGTGCAGAATAGCCCATGCATGGCTTCCTCTCTCCTTTGGTCACTTTAATAGATCTGCGTCTGTATTCTTATAGTGCCAGGTAAATGTGTATTAGTAGTTGATACTATTCTAGCTCAGAAAATATATTTTATATAAAAAAATGCAAGAGAATTGTTAATCATGTATATTTTAAAATCCAAGACCCCCCTCAGTCATGCTACCACCTCCACACTCTTATAGTCTCCCTCTTATTAAACTCTCCCCTCTCCAATCTATCCTGAATGCAGCAGCAGCCAGAATCATATTTCTTTCCAACTGCTACGATGATGCCTTTACCCTTTGCCAGTAGTTGCACTGGTTGCCCATCCGATACAATCAATCAATCAATCAAATTTATTATCGCCAAGTACATATTACATATATACAAGGAATTCTTTGTGGCAAAGAGGCAACATAATATATAACAGATACAACAAGTAACATCTAACAAGGCAGATACAGTATATAGTCTACACATGACGATTTAATTGTTGAACAGAGAGTGGATAGAAGCTGTTCATATGGCGGTTGGTGCTGCATTTGGGGACTCTGAAGCAACGTCCTGAATGGAGTAGTTGGAATGAGGAGTGTCCCGGGTGTGAGGGATCGGATGAAATTTTCAATGCGTGGGATCGAATACTCTTATCATAAAGATCCTGGAATTTAGGCAGGGGGGAACCTATAATTCTCTCTGTTGTTCTGAAAGTCCTTTGTAAGCGGAGTTTGTCATGCGCAGTGGCTCCCCCATACCAGACTATCAGAGAGGAACAAATCACAGATCTGATGACAGCATTAAAGAATAAGATCAGCAGATTCTTAGACAAACCATATCTTTTCAGCTGACGCAGGAAGAACATCCTCTGTTGTGCTTTTCTTATAACAGCATCCACTTTTTTCCCCCATTTAAGATCATGAGAGATGATAACACCAAGGAATTTGGTCTCTGTGACCCTAAGAACCACTTCGTCATGGATGTAGATTGGAAGTATCTCATGTTGATCTTTCCTAAATTCCACAACCATCTCAGCAGTTTTTTTAGTGTTGAGTACAAGATTATTGGCTTTACACCAGTCACATATTCTTTTCACCTCACTCCGATACAAGTCTTCAGCATTTCCCCTGATGAGACCAATCAGTGTCATATCATCGGCAAATTTCAAGATTTTTACTGAGTCTGCTGAAGAGATGCAATCATTCGTATAGAGGGAAAACAGTAACGGGGACAAAACACACCCCTGAGGTGCCCCGATGTTTGTGACCAAGGTGTCCGAAGTGAATGGTCCAACTTTTACACTCTGTATCCTGGCTGTCAGGAAGTTTTAAATCCACAAGCATAAGTTGAGAGGGACTCCAAGAGCTACCATTTTCTTATGAAGTAAATTCGGATCAATGGTATTGAACGCTGAGCTAAAGTCCATGAAAAGAATCCGGACATATGAGTGCAGTTCATCTGTATGATCCAAAATGTACTTCAGTGCCAGATTGACAGTGTCGTTTGCTGAACGATTCTCCTTATAGGCAAACTGAAGCGGGTCCCATAGCTTCTGCGTGAATTTTATCATTTGGGACATCATAATTCTTTCGAAGACTTTCATAGCTACAGATGTGAGTGCTACTGGTCTATAGTCGTTCAACTCAGAGGATCCCACTATCTTGGGGACAGGGATAATTGTGGAACTTTTCCAACACTGAGGTACAACGCACTCTTTCGGTGACACATTGTATATATTTGTCAGTATAGGGGCAAGCTGGGTAGCACATACTTTCAGACACATTGGAGATACACCATCAGGGCCAGGTGCCTTTTTGACCTTAAGTCCCTTCAGGATGCGTAATACCTCTGCCTCGGAGATCACTACTTGGGTGTTGCACAATGAATGATCTTTATATGAACAGGCTGAGGAGCTTAGAGATGAATAGCCACTGTGTGTAGAGCTTGCCTCAAATCTGCAGTAGAATTCATTTAACTCTGCTGCCAGACTTCTGCTGGGGTTCACTATAGTGGGGTGGCTTTTATAATTGGTGACCTCTCTTAATCCTCTCCATGCAGATCTAGTATCTTTTGATGAGAACCTTTCCTCCAGAATCTTTGCATACTCGTGTTTGGCTAACTTGATCTCTTTAGATAGCGAGTTCCTAAGTTTCTTGAATTCAGTAATATCGCCTGCTTTATAAGCCTCCTCTTTTCTCTTACGGATCAACGTGACTTTATTTGTAAACCACGGCTTGTTGTTTCCCCAAAAGTGGACAGATTTGGATGGAATAAACGTGTCTTCACAAAAACGGATATATGAGGACATTGCATCAACCCATTCATCCAGACCCGAGCATGTTTCCTGGAATACCTCCCAGTCCGTGCATTCAAAGCATGCTTGTAGTTGCAATTTTGCCTCCTCAGACCATGTCTTCTTTGTATAAACTGTAGGTTTGGATGTTTTCAACCTTTGCCTGTAGGCTGGAATTAAATGAATTAGACAATGATCTGAAAAGCCCACTGCTGCTCTCCTCACTGCCCTGTAGGCCCCTTTTATGACTGTATAGCAGTGATCAAGCGTATTGTTCTCTCTCGTGAAGCAGTTTATATGTTGAGTAAATTTGGGGAGATCCAGGTTTAGTTTTCCTTTGTTAAAGTCCCCCATTACGATCACAAATGCTTCTGGAGATCCCTTCTCCCATTCTGATATCTTGCAAGCTAATTCACCAATAGCAGCTTTAACAGATGCTTGAGGGGGAATATATACTGCAACCAGAACCATAGATGAAAACTCTCTTGGAGAGTAAAATGGTCTACAATTGAGTGCAAGGTACTCTAGATCTGGAGAGCAACCTTTTCCCAGTATGTTAACATCACAGCACCAGCTAGTGTTGATGTAGAGACATAACCCACCCCCCCCTTTGTTTACCTGAAGCTACACAATCACGGTCAGCTCTGTAGATAACAAAACCAGGTAGATCCAGACTGCAATCAGGGATGGTCTCATTCAACCAGGTCTCAGTAAAACAAAGAGCAGCTGAATTGGCCATATCAGATCTCATGTTACAAAGTAAGCTCAGATCGTCCATTTTGTTAGATAAGGAACGGACATTAGCCAAGTGGAGTGAAGGAAGAGCTGTTCTGAATCCTCTCCTCTGAAGGCGTGCCAGGACGCCTCCTCTCCTACCTCTCTTGCAGTACACCTCCACAGGGTTCACAGAAGTAATGGATTTTATGTACTCAATTGTTGAATTAGCAATCATGCTCCAAGAAGGGGAGTCCATGAGAAATTGTGGATGATTCCAGAATAATAAATCGTCCCTTGAAATCATAAGAGTAGGTTTACAGAGTGCAGAGTTCAATATAAACATCACTCTCACCCACATAGCGATTCACAGTTAGGCACCCCTCTACAACTCCTCCCTCATCTCGGTCTACCACCCTACCCGTACCTTCCATTATGCTAATGACCTAAGATGAACATCCTCAATAATCCGAACCTCCTATTTCTGTCTCCAAGACTTCTCTCGAGCTGTGCCCATTCTCTGGAATGCACTATTCAGGACACTTTGATTAATCTTCAATACCCACAGTTTAAAGCGCGCCCTAAAAAGGCATTTCTATAGACTCAACATTTCTATCTAACTATCCCTGTTTTTCCCATACAAAGTTTTCTTCAAAACTAGAACCCTCATATCATCTGTTCACACACCCTACATGCACTTAATAACCCTATGTGTCCGTGTAATAAAGATTGGTGATCGATTCATGCAACATTTCGTGATCACCCCTTTTATTATATTGATGGCTGGACCATACAATACAAGCAACTGTTGCCATCCAAATTTTGTGTCTCCCCTATTTCCTCATAAATTGTAAGCTTGTGAGCAGGGCCCTCATTCCTCTTGGTATCTGTTGGTTTATTTGATTATTGTTATGCTGTAATGTCTTTTATCTAATATATAAAGCTCAAGTGTGTGTATGTATTTATGTATGTATGTATGTATGTATGTATGTATGTATGTATGTATGTATGTATGTATGTATGTCTGGGATTGGCATCCGCACCGTCGCAGCTACAGCCACAAAATTTGGCACAGTCACACATCTGGACCCCGAGAGTGTCCTAGGCTATGTTGTGAGGTGAAATTTTAACCCCACGCGTTCCAATTCACCAATTCGTTGCCATGGCGATGCTGATGTCATCATAGGTTGCAAGCCCCGCCGCTCACTATGATGTCATAATGGTTGACTATGGGATGGAGGATGTGTGATGGGTATATGGGCACTGGACTATGGGATGGAGGATATGTATGATGGGTATATGGGCATGGGACTATGAGATGAAGGATGTGTAATGGGTATATGGGCGCTCGACTATGGAATGGCGAATATGTATGATGGGTATATGGGCATGGGACTATTTGATGGAGGATGTGTGATGGGTATATGGGCACTCGACTATGGGATGGATGATATGTATGATGGGTATATGGGCACGGGCCTATGGGATCGTGGATATGTATGATGGGTATATGGGCACGGGACTATAGGATGGAGGATAATTATAATTTGCTATAACCAACCACAGTTAGTTACTATGCCCGGGCAGCACCGGGCTCTTCAGCTAGTTGTCTATACAAGTCCCCTCTAAAATGTGAAGTGCTGCAGAATATGTTGGCGCTATACAAATAAAATTATCAATATTATTATAGCTACAGTCTTGCTCCATCATTTGATTTTTTACGTAATCAGAAGTATTGTAGCTATATATGTAGCACAGTGAATCAATTAATCCTGGGTTTTTCCCTGCAATTTTGATTTTTCACTATTAATGCAGCATACAGTGGCAATATTGTTATATACAATGTGTTAGGAGAGAGGCAGATATTTTCAGCCAAAAGGGGGTGTTGGGCCATGTCATTTATGTTCAATATATTGATAGATTATAAATGCTGTTTGCTTGGGACATCACTATTGGGAACATTAGATTCTGTGCATATTTGGATGATGAGAACAACTGAGTGTTGTATCTTCGTGTTCTGCCTCGATCAGTCCCATTAACCTTGAATAGAACTGCACTAAGCATGCTTGACCACCACTCTATTTTAAGTCCTCACAGTGAAAAGGAGCAAGGAGGGTAGGCTCAGGATGTAAAGAATAGATCATGCTATTTTCTTGGGACATCACTATTGGGACCCTCAATTATCATGGGTTTCATTGTTTATTAGAATGCTGAGAACAACCGAGGGCTGTACCTGAGTGCTGTGCCTCTGTCAGTCACATATAGTTTGACTAGACCTTCACTAAGCATGCTTGACCACCACCCTATTTTAAGTCCTCGCCATGAAGAGAGAGAACTTATGATCATCATTGTAGGAAACCTTTCTAAGGCTATGCTCACACGGCAGTATTTTGGTCAATATTTCACTATTTCAATATTTGTAAGCTAAAACCACCAGTGGACCAAAAATATAGAAGTGGTGACGTGTTTCTATTATACTTTTTCTCTAATTGTTCCTCCCCTGGTTTTGGCCTACAAATAATGATGTAAAAAAGTGATCGAAATACTGGTGTGTGACTGTAGCCTAATAATGGCACTCCTAACTATCAAACATTTATGTTGTGGATAGGTGATAAATGTTTATTGTTGTAAAACTTTTTAAGTCTATTTTTAGCATTCCACATAATTTGTAATCCAAAACAACTATGTAGATTCTTGCTTTCATATTTTAAAAAGAAGCTGCACCATATGAAAATGCTATCGCAGAAATCAGAATGTGAACAAGGTTCTGGAAATGAAGGACGAGTAGAAGAACATGGACCTACAGTCATGGCCAAAAGTTTAGAGAATGACACATATATTATATTTTCATATGATCTGCTGGCCTCTGGTTTTTATGTGTGTTTGTCAGATGTTTTTATCACATACAGAAATATAATTGCAATCATATTATGAGTAGCAAAAGGTTATATTGACAGTTAGAATGAGTTAATGCAGCAAGTCAATATTTGCAGTGTTGACCCTTCTTCTTCAGGACCTCAGCAATTCTCCCTGGCATGCTCTCAATCAAGTTCTGGATCAAATCCTGACTGATAGCAGTCCATTCTTGCAAAATCAATGCTTTTATTTTGTCTGAATTTGAAGGTTTTTGTTTGTCCACCCATCTCTTGATGATTGACCACAAGTTCTCAATGGGATTAAGATCTGGGGAGTTTCCAGGCCATGGTCCCAAAATCTCTATGTTTTGTTCCCTGAGCCAATTAGTTATCACCTTCGCTTTATGGCAAGGTGCTCCATCATGTTGAAAAAGGCATTGTTGATCGCCAAACTGCTCTTGGACGGTTGGGAGAAGTTGCTCTTGGAGGACATTCTGGTACCATTCTTTATTCATCGCTGTGTTTTTAGGCAAGACTGAGAGAGAGCCCATTCCTTTGGCTGAGAAGCAACCCCACACATGAATGGTTTCAGGATGCTTGACAGTTGGCATGAGACAAGACTGGTGGTAGCGCTCACCTGGTCTTCTCCGAATAAGTCGTTTTCCAGATGTCCCAAACAATCGAAAAGGGGATTCATCAGAGAAAATGACTTTACCCCAGTCCTCAGCAGTCCACTCCCTGTACCTCTTGCAGAATATCAGTCTGTCCATGATGTTTTTTCTGGAGACAAGTGGCTTCTTTGCTGCCCTCCTTGAGACCAGGCCTTGCTCCAAGAGTCTCTGCCTCACAGTGCGTGCAGATGCACTCACACCTGCCTGCTGCCATTCCTGAGCAAGCTCTGCACTGCTGGTAGCCCGATCCCACAGCTGAAACACTTTTAAGAGACGGTCCTGGCGCTTGCTGGTCTTTCTTGGGCGACCTGGAGCCTTTTTGGCAACAAGGGAACCTCTCTCTTTGAAGTTCTTGATGATGCGATAGATTGTTGACTGAGGTGCAATCTTTCTAGCTGCGATACTCTTCCCTGTTAGGCCATTTTTGTGCAGTGCAATGATGACTGCATGTGTTTCTTTAGAGATAACCATGGTTAACAGAAGAGAAACAATGATGCCAAGCACCAGCCTCCTTTTAAAGTGTCCAGTGGTGTCATTCTTACTTAATCATGACAGATTGATCTCCAGCCCTGTCCTCATCAACACCCACACCTGTGTTAATGGAGCAATCACTGAAACGATGTTAGCTGGTCCTTTCAAGGCAGGGCTGCAATGATGTTGAAATGTGTTTTGGGGGATAGAGTTCATTTTCTAGGCAAATATTGACTTTGCAAGTAATTGCTGTTAAGCTGATCACTCTTTATAACATTCTGGAGTATATGCAAATTGCCATTAGAAAAAATGAAGCAGTAGACTTTGTAAAAATTAATATTTGTGTCATTCTCAAAACTTTTGGCCATGACTGTACTGTATAGCATATTAGGAAGTCACACGTGCACCAATACATTGAAGAAGGTATTGTAATGCAAACATATGAACAGCAATATTATACAGTATATATAATTATGGGATGTGCTATCAATTGCCATTAAAAGATGTATACAATATTTCCTCTTTGGATTGGATATTTCAATGGCATGGAAAAAATATATAGCAGCATTAGAATTCAATGTAACTGTGGAACAAGTCATTAGCTGACAAGTTTATGTTGTGTTTAGAATGCAAGAGTAATATGTACATGAAAAAGTTTCCTTTCTACATGGCCTTTAGTGACGCTGTTCTACAACCTGCTGACGTCAAATTAAAGGAAAATGATGTTATCACAATTAATTAATCAGCAATGGCCAAGTTTCCGTCAGGGAGATGTTGAATTTATAGGGTAATGAAAACATAGTAAAAGAAATAAAAGTCACTGCATACTTGCTTTGTGGAGATCTCCATGGATGAAATTGTAGTTGGCTCCTATAGGGGAATGTTATATAGATATAGATCAGCATACATTCATAAATAATAATTATCACATAAAAAGGAAAAAAATAAAAACAAAAGGTCACAAATGTAAGATTCCTAATCAACAAAAACAAAAAATAGGTAGTAGTAACATAAAACAATACAATGATTATATATATATATATATATATATATATATACATACATACATACATACATACACACTAGATGGTGGCCCGATTCTAACGCATCAGGTATTCTAGAATATGTATGCAGTTTATTTTTAAAGATTTAATAATAATGCAATAATGAACCCCCAATCCTGATATGTATGCTTCTCTCACCCCCAATCCTGATATGTATGGTTCTCTCACCCCCAATCCTGATATGCATGCTACCCCTCAACACTCTATCCTGGTATGCATGGTCCTCTGACCCCCCAATCCAGGAATGCATGGTCCTCTCACCCCCCAATCCTGGTATTCATGGTCCTCTCTTACCTCTCTTTCCTGGTATGCATGGTCCTCTTACTCCCCTTTCGGGGTATGCATGGTCCCCTCACCCACCAATCCTGGTATGCATGGTCCTCTCAGCCCCCAATCCTGGTATTCATGGTTCTCTCTCACCTCTCTTTCCTGGTATGCATGGTCCTCTTACTCCCCTTTCGGGGTATGCATGGTCCCCTCACCCACCAATCCTGGTATGCATGGTCCTCTCAGCCCCCAATCCTGGTATGCATGGTCTTCTCACACCCCAATCCTGGCATGTATGCTCACCATCACCCCCCTTTCCTGGTATGCATGGTAACCTCACCCTCTTTCCTGATATGCATGGTCCCCTCACCCCCCAATCCTGGTATGCATGGTCCTCTTACCCCCTTTATTGTTATGCATGGTCCCCTCACCCCCCAGTCCTGGTATGCATGGTCCTCTCACCCCCCAATCCTGGTATGCATGGTCCCCTCACCCCCCCTATCCTGGTATGCATTGTCCCCTCGCCCCCTTTCCTGGTATGCATGGTTCCCTCACCCCCCAATCCTAGTACGCATGGTCCCCTCACCCCCCTATCCTGGTATGCATGGTCCTCTCAACCCCCTTTCTTGGTATGCATGGTCCCCTCACCCCCCTTTGCTGGTATGCATGGTCCTCTCACACCCCAATCCTGGTATGTATGCTCACCATCACCCCCCTTTCCTGGTATGCATGGTCCTCTCACCCCCCAATCCTGGTATGCATGATCCCCTCACCCCCCTATCCTGGTATGCATGGTCCCCTCACCCCCCTTTCCTGGTATGCATGGTCCCCTCACCCCCAAGCCTGGTATGCATGGTTCCCTCACCCCCAATCCTGGTATGAATGGTCCCCTCACCCCCCAATCCTGGTATGCATGGTCGCCTCCCCCCAATCCTGGTGTGCATGGTCCCCTCACCCCCTTTCCTGGTATGCATGGTCTCCTCACCCCCCAATCCTGGTATGCATGGTCCCCTCACCCCCTTTCCGTGTAGCCGCGGCCAATCAGTGTCGCGGCCCTCTGTCCACGACCAATCAGCAACTCGGCCCTGTAGCCGCGACCAATCACTGCCGCAGCCCTCTAGCATGTAAAAATATAATATTACAAAATTTAAAAAAAGTTATTCTCACCTTCCGACGGCCTCCTGTCTTCTTTCCCCCACCCAGCCTTGCGTTGCCAGTAATGCTTTGTGGCTTAGACCGCTGATGACGTCGGTCTTCTTTCTCGCTCTCGCGAGAGTGACGTCGGTCTTCTTTTTCGCTCTCGCGAGAGTGACATCGGTCTTCTTTCTCACTCTCGCGAAAGTGACGTCATCAGCGGTCTAAACCGCAAAGCATTACTGGGAATGCGAGGCCGGGCGCATGGAAAGAAGACAGGAGGCCGTCGGAAGGTGAGAATAACCTTTTTTTTAATTTTAATTCTCTATTTTACAGTTTAAGGCCTGCGCCCGCTGATTGGCAGGCGCATCTTACCGTTACAAACAGCTGCGCCTGTCGCTGATTGGTTGCGGGCCTGGCTGCCGCGACCAATCAGCGATCCGCGATTTCGGTTACAGACAGACATGATAAGACGATTATATATTTAGATATATATATATAATATACACACACACATTACTACTGTAGATTATTTACTGCTAAGAATATGGAGCACCTGTGCTTTACAAGTGTTTGTTCTTTTCATTAATTCACTGTGATGTCTGCATGAATTAAAAAAGTCACTATCCTCAATTCTGTTTTCTTCCTTTCAAGGGTTTTGTAGCCATTCTGGGTATTGTTATGGATTGGTATGCCTTCCAGCTTTATACTCTGAGGTTTTCACATACTTTTCCTCACATATTCTAAGCAGCCCATATTAACACTGGATTTTTAAACACCTGCAGGATGCCGTAGAGAGACTTTCATAAGCTGCACGCAATATGTGCTTATTCATGTAGAAGTAATATTTCAAAGGGTTGAGGACAACTCACTTCTTTGTAAAAGAAAGAATTTGGCAAGAAAAATGAAAGATTTAATGGAGAGAATAAAGAGAAAATAATAAAGAAATATAGCTGTTCTATGGAAAACAATACAGCAATAAAAATAGAAGATAATAATACCAACTTAATGACCAGTATATTAAAGGTAACCTGTCATGTTAAAAAAACACTATTAACCTGCAGATACGCAGTTAATCTGCAGGTGAATTACATTTTAAAGCTGTGAGATGCCGCACTGAAAGCCCGGCTCCAGGGAGGCAATTACCGTATATTCTTGTGTATAAGCTGAGTTTTTCTTTTATAGCGTTCACATGTATAGCCGCTGTCTTCCAGCACACATCCTACTTACCGTCCCTCCATGCCCTTACTGAATCATCTCCAGCAGCTCTTCTGGCCAAGCAATCATGTGTCGCTGCTCATTATGGTAATGAATATTTACCTCTTTCCACTCCCATAGGCGTGGAGTGAATATTCATCACCTTAATGAGTGGAGACACATGAATGCTCGGCCAGAAGAGCTGCTGGCGCTGGAATGAGATGCAGCGAGGGCGAGCAGGCCAGTTAAGTAAGATGTGTATTTTTTTATAGGAACCCTGCATATAAGGGTAGGGATGGAAAGCCATTAATACAAGGATAGGAGATAATGAGCCATGCATAAAAGAATGGGGATAAGGACCAATGCATACAGGGATGGAAAGCCATGCATACAAGGACAGGGATGGGGAGTCTTGCATACAAGGACAAAGATCGGGAACCATGCATACAAGGACAGGGATGGGGAACCATGCATACACAAGGAAAGGGATGGGTAGCCATGCATACCTGGATAGGGATAAGAGGATAATGCATACCTGGCTTATAATCGAGTCAATAAATTTTCCCAATTTTTCGTGGCAAAATTAGGTACCTCAGCTTATACTCGGGTCGACTTATACTTGAGTATATATGGTAACTTTATTTCTCCTCGCAGACTCCAACTTTCATTCATGGAGGTGCTCAAGGTGTGGCTTTAGTCTCTACTCTGTACTTAGTGCCCTGGCACTGACAGCTGGATTAGCAGTGAATCAGTGGTGATACAGTTGTCAGTCAGTGCTGGGGTATGCTTACAGCCACCGGACACTGTGTACTTAGTGGTGACAGAAGTCGCTCCTCTATAACTGAAACCCAGAGGGGTGCATTAAGAAACAAAGTTACTTTCTTTCGGGCAGCTGGGCTTTCAGTGTGGTGGCTGCATATCCTTAAAATGCTATTAACCTGCAGATAAACCCCATATCTGCAGGCTTAGTTTTCTTACATGACAGGTTCCCTTTCACTTTTAAATTATTGGCCGATTATTTTAAGTTTGATAAAAGTATGTTTACACATCCTATTTGCAAAATTCACCCAATGGGATAAGCACATTTATTAAGTTGTTCTATTACATATACAAATATAATATTTAAGACCTAAAGTCATGAGATATTTCCAATATCATCACGCATGCAACAAGCACGGGTCCATAGGAAGTTTTTAGACTACTGCATTGTGCTTTTGTGAGAAACTGCTTTCTCCCATACAAAGAACTCTGTTAAGGAAAAATACCTATATAATACATCATCCAAATTCTTATTTATTAAGCTAAATTCACAAGAATCTTACAGTGATTTGTACCAAAAAACGGTCTTTCATGACTTGCTCAAAAGTTATTTTGTGTTTTATACACTTTTTGCACCTTGTCCAATGATGATAATGGCTTTTCTGAAAAGGGTTGAAGTTTATCTGTAAAGAGTCATGGCCTAAGGTGCAACATTAGACAATTAAAGATGTGCCAAAATGTTGGTGCAAGTATCTCGCATAAAAATAAGCCAACCAATGGGGTGGGTAAATTTAATCCAGACAGTCCTACGATAACTCTGATACACTTTAAAGGAGTTATTCAGATCAGGATTGTAGATAAAGCTTGCAGTCACTCTACATGACTTGTAAATCCTCATAACGTGCACACTGTGAGCGATCAGGATTCGCTGATACTGAGAGAGGGCAGTCAGGTAAACCCATGTATGCGATTTGCATACTTCTAGCCACATTCTGACATGATCGGCCTGGCTCAATTCAACACGTTTTTTTCGCGAAGCCATGCACGTTCAGTCGGCATGCATGCAAATTGCCATAGTGCTGGCACCAGAGAATCCTGACACCGTGCAATGTGCGCACGGTGTGGATTCACAAGTCTGCAGTCATATAAAGGGACTGTAGACTTTAACCCCAACACTGGACAATCCGTTGACTGTCTAGTCTATGTTTTCACTGTTTAACAAATAGACACTTAATAAATATGCTTGTGTTTTTCAAAATTATAGACACTGATACAGTACTAGCTCCCATCAAGGTATACACACTGTATTATGGAATGGCTGCACCTACCCTGAACACTGTCATTTCTTCCAAAAGTACTTCCTCTAAATCATGCCAGGTCTCCTTGGGAACAGAAACCACTTTTAAAACAGTCCCAATGTCTGAAGAAAGAAAGATACATTTTGTATGTTATTATAGCTGCAAACAGAATAAAAAATGTAGGTATAAGATGGTTAGTTTATTTGTGAACTATGCAAGACAAATTACCAATAGCACAAAATAAATACCGCCAGACGCAATTTATTAGCATTAGTGGTTTCTGAAACTTAAAATTATTTAATCATCGTCAAACTATTAAATAGAAAAGGGAAACATTTTACTATTCGGAAATAAAGCTATATTGTACATTTATAGGGTATGAAATCAGCCACAGTACAAATATATCTCACAAAGAAAAACATCCAGAATAAATATAAAATTCTTGTTAAAATCAGCATGGAAATTGCCAATTTTATATTTTTCATTTTCATGATAATTTAATATAGACTTTGGAACTCCAAACAAGAAGTAGTAAAATAAATACAATTTTTAACTTTGTACCTATTGTGCTAATTTGACCTATGAGGTTTTAGACAAATGTGTATTGATGTTGAAACATAGTTTATTAAAACTTTTTTTCCCACTATAACACTAGAAGCGAGCAGTATATCCCCAGAAGTATATGACTTGCATTTTCTTGTACTTGTTATGAGTTTTTCTGTGTTTTATGATTGTTCTTAAACACTTGAGAGCATATATCAGTGACCAAAATGTGTCACATATGTACAAGGGTCCAGATAACATCTTTGTTGATCTTTGAGGGCACTTGTCAAACTGAAGTACAGCTAAATTTACACTTCTCTCCACACAGCTGCATGCTGGAGGCACTTCATTTAACCTATATGGCATTCCCTTCAAATGTACAGTTTTTCTCCAATCATTGGGCAGACAGGAAAAAAATGTTACTTTCCTTTCTATCTTACATACCATAAATTCTTACAAATAGATTTAAGCAACAGAATTGTAAAAATGGCCTCATCAGTTGTTGAGGCTACTATTTTATAAATGTTAGACATGCTGTCATTTTTTCTGTATTTTTTACGATACTGATTACATCAAGGTTAAGTCTTGAAAACTTCAGTTAAATTTTGGTAATTTACGCTAACATCTGTCATGTAAACATCTGTGCATAATTAGAATATGTTTTTTTCTAAGTTGTTCTAAGTCTAATTAAGTTTATCTTCTCTGTGTCTAAGTAAAACTAGACTGTAGACATTATTGGCATGGGACTGTTGAAAACTAATACAGATACATATCAACCATACTGAGTCAAAGCAACAAATCAAAGTCCGTCTGTCAAATCTCCTGCAGCTTGTAAATGAAGACAGTTGCTATAGGCTTTCCCATTCTGTATTTCCCAAAATCATGACTGTTGTGGACTACAGGGAATACATCCCACAAGGTATCTTTTAATAAAACATTTCCAGGAAAGGCCATGCCCCGCTTTTTATTGTTACATACATAAAAGAATGCAGCTTTTATACATATGGTCTAATGCTTGATCAATAAAATTCAGCCAGATAATTGAGGATAGTGAGATTTGTTTGGCCTTCTTAAACATGGTAGATTTGTTTTTTTAAGGATTTTAGCAGGGGATTCGAGAAATGAAAAAAATAATAAAAATCCCATTCCAAGCTTTTGAAAGAGGCTGGATTTAGTCTATATTCAGTTGCATACGTAGAAGAATGAAATAGCAGACAATATTGGGACACAAGTATCTTTCCCAATGATTTCTGTATAGTGTTTGTGTACATTATGGATAAATAAAATAAATGTGTGTAGACCAGTTTTTCAGGCCTGTACTGGAGTGCTAACAAACTAGCAGATGATAGAAAATTAATCCATAATGTATAGGAGTTCGATTCTGCATTGACTGGTTCAAGGCATTTACAAATCATATGAACTCTCTTGTAGATACCGTACATCTTTGCTTCATCTGAAGTAGTACTTAACGCTTCTGGGCTCATATCCAAAACTGTGCCAAGCTCTTCACACAACCACAAAAGCTTTACAATGTATACTATTTTACTACATTCATTGTGCAGTTATCATGATATTCTATCACATTCAGCACCATTCATTTATGAAGCTTTTAGGCCTTTTCTGGCACAAGGCACTTTGTGTGACTGAAACGTCAGAACTCTCTAAAACTGCACCACTGAAAATACCACAATGTCTGAAATCACTTTATTAACCACCACCACTTAGGATTTCTTGCTGTATCATCAGCTAAATGTGAAAAACTAAAAAATGCATATATTTTATTTTTCACTTATTGCATTTGCATGCTTATTTACTTATACTGTACAATTCAGTAGCATAATCTCCAGGGAAAAAAACAAAACAATATACCTTATATACTCATGTATGAGCTGCATTTTTCAGCACATTTTGTTGTGCTGAAAATGCCCCCCCTCTGCTTAGACACTAGTCATTGTCCCTGAAGCCGGTGGGCAAGAGGGAAAGGCAGACCAGCTAGTCACAGGAGTCAGGAGCCGGTGGCTGTGGCTGTAACTGCGCCCGTTGCTAAAGAGTAATGAATATTCATAGCCAGTGCAGTTACAGCCACAGCCACCAGCTTCCAGCAGCTGTAAAAAAAAAAACCTTCCTACTTACCTTCCCTGCGCGCCCTCGCAGCATCTTGTTCCATCTTCCAGCAGCTCCTGCCGCTGAGTGATCATGTGTCCCTGATGAGTGGAGAGAGGGGAATATTCATTACCTTAATGAGCTGGGACACGTGATCACTCAGTCACAGGAGCTGCTGGAAGCCGGAACAAGATGCTGCGAGGGCGCACAGGGAAGGTAAATAGGAGGTTTTTTATACTTTTCTCATGGGGGACCATGCATACAAGGATAGGGATGAGTAATCATGCATACAAGAATAGGGATGAGGAGCCATGCATACAAGGATGGGGATAAGGAGCCTTGTATACAAGGATAGGGATGAGGAACAATTCATACCAGGATGGGGATGCGGGGCAATGCATACCCAGTTTATACTCGAGTCAATACATTTTCCCAGTTTTTCATGGCAAAATTAGGAGCCTTGGCTTATATTTGGGTTGACTTTTACACAAGTATATATATAAATACCAGGAGGAAAAACAGAGCATGCAGTAAAAGTTATATCAAGTTTTATTTAAGTAAAGTACTACAAACAACGTATATCTAATAGTGTACATTTTATGGACAAAAGCAGACAGTATCCACCCACAGTACCCCAAACCTCCATAATGATGGAAAATAATCCCAAGCTATGTCCCCGGGAAATATTTCAACCCCACAGTCTATACTGATGTATAATGCCCAGGCACAATGGCCTAAATATAATTGCAATAAGGTAAACAAATAGAGGGCATCAATGTAGAAAAATAAACCGCAGTATGCAGCTGCGGTATAGAGGTGGGGAAGTGAAATCCCAGGGGCACTTACCGGGAGTGGAGGCAAGGGGAACCAGGCTGTACCACCCCCGACGTGCGTTTCGCGGTGTCTCAGGCCGCTTTTTCTTGAGAAAGCGGCCTGAGACGCCGCGAAACGCGCGTCGGGGGTGGTACAGCCTGGTTCCCCCTTGCCTCCACTCCCGGTAAGTGCCCCTGGGATTTCACTTCCCCACCTCTATACCGCAGCTGCATACTGCGGTTTACTTTTCTACATTGATGCCCTCTATTTGTTTACCTTATTGCAATTATATTTAGGCCATTGTGCCTGGGCATTATATATCAGTATTGACTGTGGGGTTGAAATATTTCCCGGGGACATAGCTTGGGATTATTTTCCATCATTATGGAGGTTTGGGGTACTGTGGGTGGATACTGTCTGCTTTTGTCCATAAAATGTACACTATTAGATATACGTTGTTTGTAGTACTTTACTTAAATAAAACTTGATATAACTTTTACTGCATGCTCTGTTTTTCCTCCTGGTATTTATTTAATTGTTTGAGCTTATGCTTTTTTGGCATTGGAGGTCGAACTTTTCTTCCTTCATTAGCCATATGATGACTATAGGGCTTCTAACTTCACAAGTATATATATATAGTTATCTTCTGAGAAGCACAGACAGTAAACCAAATGACAACTGCTTTAAAATGTCATGTGCGTTATAACTTCTGGCATATTACAGAGGCATATCAGAATGTTTTTTCAACTATTTACTGTTGTTCTATATGAACAAATATTTCTCTAGGATACCAGAAAGGTACAGATCAGTATGTCACCGCTATCCCTTTTTTCTTGAAAATGGCTGTATTTCAGTGCCTAGATCCAATAATAAACTACTGACAAGTCTACATGACATGCATAAAAGGGAATGGTAACATCATCTTCAGCCATTAAGCCTATCTGGCTTGTCATGAGTTATGTAAACCATAAAAAACAAGCTAAGAAAACAAAACATTGTATCAACAAAAAATTAAAAATTAAATACTTATTACACACTGCATATTATTCAATATTTTGAGGTTTTATTAAAATATTGTGCAGCTATCAGTTAGTGAGTTTAACTCCTTACAGTACCATAGGTTACCAAGCCCCATAAGAGCAGGGTTGACAGAATGATGTGCAGTGTTGACATGCATATGAACCTTAGACAACCATGCTGTTTTAGAGGCTAGGCTACCCCAATAAAGTACCAATAAAACCGTAGATCAGGTTCTTACATAGTCATGTACCTAAAATGTCTAGCAAAAGATATTAACTGTCCACCAGAATATAGCAGTACATAAACTGACTCTATTTGCTATTAAATGGACAGTTTCATGTTGCCTTGGATGAGAAGCTAAGACATCAAAGATAGGTTTTGAGTGCTCCAGAAAAGGACTAAAGAATCCTCCAGTGGATCAGGTTATACCAAGTTTTATTCCATCTTGATTTTATAAACCAGCATATCATATTATTGCATATATTCCATATATTCCAAGGAAAACATCTGATGCGTTTCTGGGGTGTAGCCTCCCTTAGCAATGGTGACTACTGATGTCTGATGTTTTCTATGAAGTATATACAATACTATGACATCCTGCTTTTTTTAAATCAAGAAAGAATAAAATTTGGATTTTATACAAGGGATTAGGCCGTGCGGTTTTCTCTACCATTTTCATTAATCCAGTTGATGGTCTGCAACTTTAAATGGCACTTTCCCAACTGGAGACCAGTTTTTACAATATCCACAGGCAACACAATTAGAAACATGGTTAGCCCTGATCTTTTCTTGTTCTTCCATAATAAAGTACCCAAAATGTACAGCAAAAACTACACTATTTGAAGTTGATTTGGAGTCAATCACTTAAGGCTCAGCACATTGTTTTAATAACAATAATCTGGTAAAACATGTTATTAATTAACATGTAATATGGATAGGATATGGACATGTTCTTTATAAATTTATAGCGGTTCTTCATAATTATTTTCTCTAATGAGCCCATGGCTCCCCAGTTTGACACTGACTATGCCACTCAGTGAACTCAGAGATCAAAGCAGCCCAAACATTCCAGCTAAACAGCTTCAAATATCCTGACTTGCCAGAAGGATAGGACAGCTGAGCATCTACCAGGAAAGAGTTTGGTAGGCTACAACAAGAAACTATTCAGTCAGAATTCAAGCAATACCATAAAATTCTAAAATCTGTAAGTGATGAATAGTAGTTATTACCCTGCGCTTATGAGAACTATAGTCACGAATTGTGATATTTTCCCCAGTCTAAATGGTATAGATTAATTATAACAATTTTCATTGAAAAGCGAAAGGTGGTATTTTGATTGCTGAATTCAATTTACATCCTGAAAAGAAAATGTGTCAAGAACTAAATATTGTAGTGAGAACTTTCAGCACTTATTACCCATAAATGTTTTTAGTCTAGATGCAGACTTTGATAAGTAAAGGGTGAAATTTGACAACTAACCTCTGGGAACCTTAATTAAAACGAATTGGCTCTCTCTGAAGAATACTGAAGGTAAAATGTCCAAACCTCTGCATCTGCAGGAACTTTAGAGGTCAGAGGTAACATAAGTTAATCACTATGGAGACTGTGATCAGGCCTCAGGTACCAAAGCTGCACTGTATCCGAGTTGCAGATCAAGTTTTGAAGAGTAGAATTTCAAATACTTTCACACAAATTAAAATATCTACTTCTTTTAAGATCAATAGGCTCCAGTTTACAGCTTGGCTAAAGGATAAGAGGGCTATTAATTCACTTTAATGACAGAAGCGCTTCCACTATTTGTAATATTACCTCAGGTCATATATTTAGAGAATTGATCCACCGAGACATTGATTGAACTTGGTAAGTCACACAAGCTACAGGGTGTACAGAACAATGCAAATGTTAGCATTTTTATATTCTATACAAAGATGAAAGAAATAGGAAAAATACTACAAATACCCACTATACTTATTACTGCCTAGTCTACATTGTGTTATTGAGTTTTATTCCTGCTAGCCTTTTTTAATCTCTACAGCCCACCTAACTACAATCTTTAATCTCTCCCTCTCCTCTGGCATTTTCCCATCCTCCTTCAAACACGCCATCGTACCTCAATTACTAAAGAAACCTGCTCTCGACCCATCCTGCACAAACAACTACAGACCAGTCTCCAATCTCCCCTTCATCTCTAAACTTTTGGATCACCTAGTTTACTCCTGCCTTACCCGTTACTTCTCCACCCACTCCCTTCTAGACCCTTCACAGTCCGGCTTCCGCCCCCTACATTCGACTGAAACTGCACTCATCAAAGTGACCAATGATCTTCTGACAGTAAAACGTAACGGTGACCACTCTCTGCTCATTCTTCTTGACCTATCTGCAGCTTTCGATACTGTTGACCACCATCTCCTACTCTCTAGGCTCCAGTCACTAGGCATTAAGGACACTGCTCTCTCCTGGTTCTCTTCCTATCTCTCTGACCGCTCCTTCAGTGTTTTGTTCTCTGGCTCCACTTCATCTCCTCTTCCTCTTGCTGTCGGGGTACCTCAGGGCTCAGTCCTTGGCCCCCTTCTCTTCTCTCTCTACACAGCCCCAATTGGACAGACCATCAGCAGATTTGGCTTTCGGTACCATCTTTATGCTGATGACAAACTAGATACGTCTTCCCCTGACCTTACCCCCTCTGTACTACAGAACGCCAGTGACTGTCTGTCCGTAGTCTCCAATATCATGTCCACTCCCTATCTGAAACTCAACCGTCTACTAACCTCCCTAATCTGACATTTCCCTCTCCGTGGGTGGTACCATAATAACTCCCCGGCAGCAGGCACGCTGTCTGGGTGTTATGTTTGACACCAATCTCCCCTTCACATCCCATATACAATCTCTTGCCCGCTCTTGCCGCTTACACCTAAAGAACATCTCTAGAATCCGCCCTTTTCTCACCATGGAACCAACAAAAACCCTCAATGTAGCATTGATCCACTCCTGCCTAGATTACTGCAATGCTCTATTAATTGGCCTACCCGTCACTCGACTATCCCCTCTCCAGTCCATACTTAATGCAGCAGCCAGGGTCATCCATCTGGCTAATCGGTACTCGGACATGTCTGCTCTTCGTCAGTCATTACACTGGCTGCCCATTCATTATAAGATCCAATTCAAAGTACTTGTTCTCACCCACAAAGCTCTCCAGGGTGCGGCACCCCCCTACATCTCCTCCCTCATTTCTGTCTATCGGCCTAGCCGATCGCTGCGCTCTGCAAACGACTTTTGACTAACCTCTGCACTAATCCGTACCTCCCACTCCCGACTCCAAGACTTCTCCCATGCTGCTCCTATCCTCAGGAATGCTCTACCCCAAGAAATTAGGACTAACCACTATTTGCATAGTTTTCGGCGCTCCCTCAATACACATTTGTTCAGAGCGGCTTATCACGTTCCCTAATCAAAGTCATTCTATGTGTAAGTGTGCGTGTATAGTCCATTCACTATCTCCATCCAATCCTTCACTCCCTCAAGATGGCTGAACCTTCATTGTAAATATACAATTGTAAATACACACCTGTACTTTGTATCTCCCAGACCTCATGGTAGATTGTAAGCTCTCACGAGCAGGGTCATCTTATTTCGTCTTATTTCGTCTTATTTTGCTTTAATTATTGTATTATTGACGTTGTTACTTATGACTTGTGTTTTGAAACTGTAAAGCGCTGTGGAATATGTTGGCGCTATATAAATAAAGATTATTATTATTAATCTCTACGCTGGTTTTCAGCGTGGAAAAAAATGCCTTCAACCTCCAGTTTAGTTGCTTTGACTGCTATTATCATGTTTTAATGTTGGGACTTAAGACTCTGACATTGATGGGGATTATCTAAGGAAGTAAAAAAGTACTCAGGCATCCATGTGCCGTTCAGTTTGGATTATATACTTCCCATTTAGAAGAGAAGAAGAGCAGCTGTCTTTTAACCAAAGCAAAGTGACTAAAGACTGGGAAGGAGAAGACAATTGCTAATGAATAATTCAACTTTAAATTTAATAATTAAGTGAAGTGGTGTCAAACCATATGGGTGGCAGTGCTCTAAGTTATGCTATAGGAAATCTCAATAAATTATCTTATCTGTCATGACAAATGGTGCACTATGCATTACCCTTGGTTCAGGTCAGCCACACAGTTTGTTCTATAGGATCATTTGCTCATCCTGTTAGTTTTAACAGTAATGTGCTAATTAACAACTGTCAATTTTAACCAAGTGTCCACTTAAGAGAGTTACTATTCTACATATGTCACAAACATGTGAATAGCCTGGGGGCCACATACAGGCTACAAACCTGCCTTGGCAGGTCCTTGCAGTCCTATTACTGTCATTTAATAAGTTAGGACAATACAATATGTGTAACATGTACAATTACAGATTCGCAAGCACAAGATATATGTATTAGAATATGGTTGACAAGCCTGTGCAAAGTAACACTTTCTTGGCTTGCTTTAGGGAAAAGGGCATTGTGTAGATAGCAGTCAAAATAATTGCACAGAAATATATATTTTCTGTCCTGCAGCTAAGGTAATATTAGTTAATGGAAATATCGTAGACACTAGCTCACACTATTTCAATCACTGCAAACACATACTAGTTAACAATAATGAGACACGAGTATCATAGTTTATATTAATATTAGAGGAAAGGCTGTGCAAAACATGTCATGTATATACAGTGTGTGTATATATATATATATATATATATATACACATACACACACACACACGTATATATATATATATATATATATATATTTCTATAAATACACACATATATACAGACACATCCACATATACACATACAGTGGGTACGGAAAGTATTCAGACCCATTTACATTTTTCACTCTTTGTTTCATTGCAGCCATTTGGTAATGTCAAAAAAAGTTCTTTTTTTCTCATTAACGTACACTCTGCACCCCATCTTGACTGAGAAAAAGACAAAAATGTAGAAATTTTTGCAAATTTATTAAAAAAGAAAAAAAATGTCTGATCTCTGTAATTGCGAACAAAGGTTTCTGTATCAAATATGAACTTCTGTTTTTCTATTGTATCTAATACTTATTTCATGTAATAAAATCCAAATTAATTATGCAAAAATAATATAATGGGATTTTCTGGATCTTTTTTAGATTCTATCTCTCACAGTTAAAGAGTACCTATGATAAAAAATTACAGACCTCTCCACTCTTTGTAGGTGGGAAAACTTGCAAAATCAGCAGTGTGTCAAATGCTTATTTTCCCCACTGTATGTGAGGCGTATGTGTGTATGTATTATATATACAGTACAGACTAAAAGTTTGGACACACCTCATTCAAAGAGTTTTCTTTATTTTCATGACTGTGAAAATTGTAGATTCACTCTGAAGGCATCAAAACTATAGACCCGTAGAATGTAAGTCCGCAAGGACAGGGTCCTCTCCCCTCTGTACCAGTCTGTCATTGCAAATTTGTTGTGGAAACTTATTTACTGTTAACAATATCTATAACTTTTGCATGTAACCCCCTTCTCATGTACAGCAGCATGGAATTAATGGCGCTATATAAATAATAATAATAAATAATAATAATAAAACTATGAATTAACACATGTGGAATTATATAATTAACCAAAAAGTGTGAAACAACTGAAAATATGTCTTATATTCTAGGTTCTTCAAAGTAGCCACCTTTTGCTTTGATTACTGCTTTGCACACTCTTGGCATTCTCTTGATGAGCTTCAAGAGGTAGTCACCGGAAATAGTCTTTCAACAGTCTTGAAGGAGTTCCCAGAGATGCTTAGCATTTGTTGGCCCTTTTGCCTTCACTCTGTGGTACAGCTCACCCTAAACCATCTTGATTGGGTTCAGGTCTGGTGACTGTGGAGGCCAGGTCATCTGGCAAAGAACCCCATTACTCTCCCTCTTGGTTAAATAGCCCTTACACAGCCTGGAGGTGTGTTTGGGGTCTTTGTCCTGTTGAAAAATAAATGATGGTCCAACTAAACGCAAACCGGATGGAATAGCATGCTGCTGCAAGATGCTGTGGTAGCCATGCTGGTTCAGTATGCCTTAAATTTTGAATAAATCCCCAACAATGTCACCAGCAAAGCACCCCCACACCATCACACCTCCTCCTCCATGCTTCATGGTGGGAACCAGGCATGTAGAGTCCATCCGTTCACCTTTTCTGCGTCGCACAAAGACACGATGGTTGGAATCAAAGATCTCAAATTTGGACTCATTAGACCAAATCACAGATTTCCACTGGTCTAATGTCCATTCCTTGTGTTCTTTAGCCCAAACAAGTCTCTTCTGCTTGTTGCCTGTCCTTAGCAGTGGTTTCCTAGCAGCTATTTTACCATGAAGGCCTGCTGCACAAAGTCTCCTCTTAACAGTTGCTGTATAGATGTGTCTGCTGCTAGAACTCTGTGTGACATTGACCTGGTCTCTAATCTGAGCTGCTGTTAACCTGCGATTTCTGAGGCTGGTGACTCGGTTACACTTATCCTCCGCAGCAGAGGTGGCTCTTGGTCTTCCTTTCCTGGGGCGCTCCTCATGTGAGCCAGTTTCTTTGTAGCACTTGAAGGTTTTTGCCACTACACTTGGGGACGCTTTCAAAGTTTTCCCAATTTTTCGGCCTGATTGACCTTCATTTCTTAAAGTAGTGATAGCCACTTGTTTTTCTTTACTTAGCTGCTTTTTTCTTGCAATAATACAAATTCTAACAGTCTATTCAGTAGGACTATCAGCTGTGTATCCACCAGACTTCTGCACAACACAACTGATGGTCCCAACCCCATTTATAAGGCAAGAAATCCCACTTATTAAACCCAGAGAAAAGAGGGAGACACAAAAGCGCAAATAGGGTCTTATCAAACGTTACACAGAGTTGCCCACCAAGAGAACTACTCACCTGGTGAGAGTGAAGGAAAGACATATATTAATGGCGGCTGCTGCAGATCCACAGGTCAGTGCAGGGCCTGGTTGAAGCATACACTTAGGTAGGAAGGAAGGATCATCCCCGCGCTGCCGCAAGAAGAATTCCAAAAATTGTAGAGGTTTCATACCACAAATATTGTGGTATGTCCTGATGAAGGGGTCACCTGAACCCTGAAACGCGTAGAATAAACCACGCTGAAACCTCTACAATTTTTGGAATTCTTCTTGCGGCAGCACGGGGATGATCCTTCATTCCTACCTAAGTGTACACTTAATAAACCCGACAGGGCACACCTGTGAAGTGAAAACCATTCCCGGTGACTACCTCTTGAAGCTCATCAAGAGAATGCCAAGAGTGTGCAAAGCAGTAATCAAAGCAAAAGGTGGCTACTTTGAAGAACCTAGAATATAAGACAGACAGTATTTTCACGTGTTTCACACTTTTTTGTTAATTATATAATTCCACATGTGTCAATTCATTGTTTTGATGCCTTCAGAGTGAATCTACAATTTTCATAGTCATGAAAATAAAGAAAACTCTTTGAATGAGAAGGTGTGTCCAAACTTTTGGTCTGTAATAAATCTATCTATCTATCTATCTATCTATCTATATATATATATATATATATATACAGTGCCTACAAGTAGTATTCAACCCCCTGCAGATTTAGCAGGTTTACACATTCGGAATTAACTTGGCATTGTGACATTTGGACTGTAGATCAGCCTGGAAGTGTGAAATGCACTGCAGCAAAAAAGAATGTTATTTCTTTGTTTAATTTTTTTTTAAATTGTGAAAAGTTTATTCAGAGGGTCATTTATTATTCAACCTCTCAAACCACCAGAATTCTGTTTGGTTCCCCTAAAGTATTAAGAAGTATTTCAGGCACAAAGAACAATGAGCTTCACATGTTTGGATTAATTATCTCTTTTTCCAGCCTTTTCTGACTATTTAAGACCCTCCCCAAACTTGTGAACAGCACTCATACATGGTCAACATGGGAAAGACAAAGGAGCATTCCAAGGCCATCAGAGACAAGATCATGGAGGGTCACAAGGCTGGCAAGGGGTGCAAAACCCTTTCCAAGGAGTTGGGCCTACCTGTCTCCACTGTTGGGAGCATCATCCAGAAGTGGAAGGCTTATGGAACTACTGTTAGCCTTCCACGGCCTGGACAGCCTTTGAAAGTTTCCTCCCGTGCTGAGGCCAGGCTTGTCCGAAGAGTCAAGGCTAACCCAAGGACAACAAGGAAGGAGCTCCGGGAAGATCTCATGGCAGTGGGGACATTGGTTTCAGTCAATACCATAAGTAACGTACTCCACCGCAATGGTCTCCGTTCCAGACGAGCCAGTAAGGTACCTTTACTTTCAAAGCGTCATGTCAAGGCTCGTCTACAGTTTGCTCATGATCACTTGGAGGACTCTGAGACAGACTGGTTCAAGGTTCTCTGGTCTGATGAGACCAAGATCGAGATCTTTGGTGCCAACCACACACGTGACGTTTGGAGACTGGATGGCACTGCATACGACCCCAAGAATACCATCCCTACAGTCAAGCATCGTGGTGGCAGCATCATGCTGTTGGGCTGTTTCTCAGCCAAGGGGCCTGGCCATCTGGTCCGCATCCATGGGAAGATGGATAGCACGGCCTACCTGGAGATTTTGGCCAAGAACCTCCGCTCCTCCATCAAGGATCTTAAGATGGGTCGTCATTTCATCTTCCAACAAGACAACGACCCAAAGCACACAGCCAAGAAAGCCAAGGCCTGGTTCAAGAGGCAAAAAATCAAGGTGTTGGAGTGGCCTAGTCAGTCTCCTGACCTTAACCCAATTGAAAACTTGTGGAAGGAGCTCAAGATTAAAGTCCACATGAGACACCCAAAGAACCTAGATAACTTGGAGAAGATCTGCATGGAGGAGTGGGCCAAGATAACTCCAGAGACCTGTGCCGGCCTGATCAGGTCTTATAAAAGACGATTATTAGCTGTAATTGCAAACAAGGGTTATTCCACAAAATATTAAACCTAGGGGTTGAATAATAATTGACCCACACTTTTATGTTTAAAATTTATTAAAATTTAACTGAGCAACATAACTTTTTGGTTTGTAAGATTTATGCATCTGTTAATAAATCCTGCTCTTGTGTGAAGTTTGAAGGCTCTAACTTATTTGCATCTTATCAAACCTGCTAAATCTGCAGGGGGTTGAATACTACTTGTAGGCACTGTATATATATACACACACACACACACACACACATACATACATTCATATACAGCTCAGGCAAAAATTAAGAGACTGCTGCACAGTTTTATAAAAATCAGCTTTTCTACATGTCTGACAGCCATTCCACTCCAGTTTCAGTTGAATTCCAGCAAGAGTACACCTCATTCTACTTAATGTGCTTCTGATTAGCTGATCACCTGAACAAAATGTTATTTAATGAAGGAAAGTATAAAAAGACCTGCTGTGGTGTTCACAATCCTCTTGCAATAGGACAAGCTGGATGGCAAAACAAGTGCTAGTAATATCCCAGAAGTAATAGGAATGAAAAAATAACTTTTAACCATGCCACAGGAGTTGAAAAGTCTTGAGTGAGAAAAAAAGGGCTCAATTCTGGCTTTACTAGCAGAGGGACACAGTGAGCATCATGTTGCTTCCATCCTTAAAATTTGTAAGACAGCAGTGCATTACAACAAGGTCAAGCAGCGGACATTGGGGACAACAAAGCTACAGACCGGCAGAGAGCGAAACTGACTCTCCACTGACCGGGATGACCGTCATCTTATTCGAATGTCACTTAGCAACCGCAGGATGACATCAAGTGACCTACAAAAGGGATGGCAAATGGCATCTGGGGTGAAGTGCATGGCAAGAACAGTTGAGCAAAAATTAAGAGATCACTGCAAAATTTTCAGTTTGTCTGATTTTTCTCTTTATAGGTATATTTTTGAGTAAAATGTAAATTGCTTTTATGCTGTAAACTACTGACATGTCTTCAAATTTCCAAGTGCTACATTTTGTATTTATTTTCAGAAAATGAGAAATGGTCAAAAGAACAAAAAAATGCAGTGCTTGCAGACCTCAAAATAATACTAAGAAAACAAGTTCAGAATAATTTAGATACAATAATAATGTTTTAACTCAGGAAGAGTTCAGAAATCAATATTTTGTGGAATAACCATGATTGTTAATCACAGCTTTCATGCTTCTTGGCATGATTTCCACCAGTCTTTCACACTGCTTTTGGATGACATTATGCCACTCCTGGTACAAAAATTTGAGCAGTTCTTCTTTGTTTGTTTGCTTGTGACTATCCATCTTTCTCTTGATTACATTCCAGAAATTTTCAATGGGGTTTAGGTCTGGAGATTGGTCTGGCCATGACAGGGATTTAATGTGGTGTTCCTTCATCCACACATTGATTGACCTAGCTGTGTGGCAAGGAGCATTGTCATGCTGGAAAAAACAGTCCTAAGAGTTAGGGAACATTGCCTGAGTAGAAGGAATCAATTGTTTTTCCAGGATAACCTTTTGTATGCGGCTTGATTCATACGTCCTTCGCAAAGATTAACCTGACAAATTCCAGCCTTGCTGTATGTATGTTTTTGTTCATTCTAGAGGTTTATATATATAACCTCTAGAAAGAGCAAGGACCGACCAGAACCTCACAACAGAATGAAGCAAACATGAACAGGTGCAAGCCGCTGTGACTGCATAATATGTAAAGAAAAGAAAACAGCATCTCTCTGTATGCACTAAGATATATGCAAAAACACTAAATATATATTAATTTTTATTTTAAAAATGCCATTAATACACAAATAGAAAATACTTATAATGTTGAGGTACTTCGCACATTGACAAATTTGTGTGTGCTCGCCAGCCATGAATGGTGTTGGTTTGTATACACACTTTTTATGATACAGTGTATAGCAAAAAAAAACTTTTTTCAACTGTACAACATTATGGTCTGTGTGTGTATGAATCTCTAATATTACACTAAACTGTTCTTTCACTTCCCATGGAGTTATTCCTGCCAGAAAATATGGTCGGGTCAGACATTATTTGAATGACAGAATATGTTTTATAGCTTTCACTGAATCAGATTAGCAGAAAAGGAACTAATTGTAAAAGCTCGACACCATAACACCCATAGCAAAAATTATTTCACACTTTAATTCTCAATCCACATATGCCCTCTTCCTGAACTAACTGTAAGACTTTCCCACAGATGTAAAATGTTTAACTAAAGCTTCAACCCAGTGTTCAGTTTTCCTCTGATTTATGTCAGGCATCAATTTGAACTGAGTCAGGAGATTTACAACACAGGAATCTGAAAACTGACCCCGAGTACCCAATTGCATACTTTGATGGCGGCATTTAGCAATAATATCACACTCAGAATGAAACAGATCCTTTCCAACACACTTCCCTTTACTGTGATCTCACCCCAGTGTTAATATTTAAGCTATTCCTTTTAACCATCATTTTCAGCACTGAAACTTTCCCGTTCAGTCTGAGACATAGACCTTACCACATGAATCCTCTAAAATAAAAAAAAAAAATAGATGCATATGTTTTAAATCCTTTTAAAAGCACTCTGGAAATCTTACCTGTTCCTATAAACATTACATCATATTGTCCATCTTCTGCTTCCACGCGATCAACCACGATCTGGGAAAACTGATAATCCACTTCTGTTTTAATTATGATTGGACGGTTGTTGATTGGGAAAACAGAGTTGTACATGGCTGGGTGACTCCTGGCAAACATAATAACTTCATCAGGGAGATCTTTCGTTGAGTCAAAACCTCCAAATGTCTTGCTCGGACACTAAAAATCGATTAAATGAAGAAAAAAAAAAGTTATATTCAGCAAGCAATCAATGAAAAGTTAGCCTTTAGAAATAATCATCACATACTAATATCTGGTGAAAAGTTTAATGGCAAATAACGAAAAGAGATCAAAATCTGTGCATAGTCACCATAACACCCATAAATCAAAGTTTTGTGAGCTAACTGCTAACCTCTTCAGTGGCAAGTTAGCTCACATTTTTGCACTTTACTATTTCCCTACTCTTCTTCCAAGTGACATATATATTTAATTTTTTCATCAACAGAGCATTATGAGGGCTTGTGTTTCTTTGCGAAACAAGGTGACGATTTGAAAGACAGCATTCACTTTACTGCATAATGTACTAAAAACAAAGAATAAAGTTCAATAAATATTCAATTCCACCTGTTTTTATTAGATTAATATTTTACGACATTCATAGGAGTCAACACATGAAAGTGTTTATGCCAGAAAACCGATGTAAAACACTTTACATAGTCACAAAAATTCTTACTCAGAGGAGTTGAGCTAACATTTTGTGACGTTTGGGATTTTAAAGTTAGCATCAACCAGCTCCATAAAAATAGGTGTGGCAGGGAAGGAGCCAGGGTGATACAGAAAGAACATGGCTATACTCACCCATTAAATTAAACAAAAAGTTGATATTTCTTAGATTTTTGTTAAGTCTTATTTCATTTCTGGAGTGTGCTTCTTAATGCATTTGGTGCATATTATGCTCACCCATCATTAAGAATGGAGTGCAAAAAGCCTGTCTCAATGAATCAGGGCAATAGTGCAGTAAAAAATACATGGTCACATAATTTTTTATGTCTGCAATACCAATTACATATTGCTTTAATTTCTGAGACCTGGAATAATTTTTCTTTTCATAAAAAAACACACAAAAAAAATAGTTTGAGGGCTTCCTGTATGCAACAAGGTGATGGTTTTATTGATATCATTTTAGAGCACATACAGTGGCAAGTAAAATTTTGGACTCCCCTGCTCAAAATTACTGTTATTGTCAACAGTTAAGTTGAAGGTGAAATGATCTCTAAAAGGCCTATATATAAAGATGACACATTTCCTTTGTAATTTAGGCAAAAGAAAAAAAAAATAAGTATAGTTATTTTTTTTTCCATTTTAAAAATTAAAAAAGGAAAATGGGCTGATGCAAAAGTTTGGGCACACTTGGAGATTTGCGCACTCAGATAACTTTGATCAAGGTGTCAGATCTTAGTTAGCATGTTAGGGTCATATATAGTTCACTATCATGGTTATGAAAGGCCAGGTGATACAATTTTCCCAGCTTTATAAAAAGCCAGCCGCCTCTAACCTTGTGACAAAAAAGGTTCTTCAAAGCAGGTGCCTAGCACTCTGAAAATGAAAATGGTGGAGTACCGCAAAGCAGGAGAAGGCTATAAGAAGATAGCAAAGCATTTTCAAGTTGCCTTTTCCTCAGTTCAAAAAGTAATTAAGAAATTGCAGTTAACAGGAATACTGGAGGTCAAGATAAGGTCTAGAAGACCAACTAAAATGTCAGTGAGTGCTGCTCGTAGGACTGCTGGAGAGGCAAATCAGTACCACCACTTGAGTGCAAAAGACCTTCAAAAAGATTTAGCGGACTTTGGAGTTGTGGTACAATGTTCTACTGCACAAATATGGCCTTCATCAGAAGAAAACCTCTCCTGCATTGTCAACATAAAATTCAGCATCACAAGTATGCAAGACATAGTAAGCAAGCCTGATGCATTTTGGAAATAAGTGTTATGGACAGATGAGTAGAGATGGGTGAACCCAAAAAGTAAAGTTTGGCGTCCTGACCTACTGTTCGGGCATGCACACCAAACATGGACTTCACCAGATAGTCTGTGTTACTGTTGAGGTTCGGCTGCCTGAACACTGGGTGTTTGCTGTACTCTCATGTGCATGACGGCACGGCACACACCTCTTCTGATCTGCAGTGAAATCATCCCCGTCGGTTAGAGAGCTGCAGTTCCCACGCTGTCCAAAGACAGAGTGAACACTCAGCTGTGATCTGAGGTATAAAGTTTATCTCCAGTCACTGGTGTCAGCTGATGGGACTACAGCTGCCATCATCCGACACCTGCTGACGCTAATAACAGCGAGAGCGGGAGAGGCTGATAGATGTATTCATTAACCAGCTCCTGTACTGTAAATAAATAAAATTAATATAAAATACATTATAAAAAAAACCCGGCGTGGGTTCCCCTGGGTTTTGATAACCAGCCAGGCAAAACTCACAGCTGGGGGCTGCAACCATCACCTCTCAGGTTCAGCAAGGCTGGTTATCAAGAATAGAGGGGTCCCCAAGCCGTATTTTTTAATTATTTAAATAAGTAATTTAAAAAAAAAGATGTGGGCTCCCCATTTTTGACAACCAGCCTTGCTAAAGCAGACAGCTGGGGGCTGGTATCCTCAGGCTGGTAAGAGGCCATGTATATTGACCCCCAGCCTAAAAATAGATGCCCGCAGCCACCCAGAAAAGGAATATCTATTAAATGTGCAAATTCTGGCACTTGCCCGGCTATTCACACTTGCCCTATAGTGGTGGCAAGTGGGGTTAATATTTGTGGGGTTCATGTCACCTTTGTATTGTCCAGTGACATCAAGCCCATGGCTTAGTAATGGAGAGGTGTCTATAAGACACCCATCCATTTCTATTCCTATGGTTGTATGATAACTAAAGACCTAGTCAGGATAAAAAGTCCTTTATTAGAAATAAAACAAAACACACTTTTACTTTTTTATTTAAAAATAACAAACAGTTATACTCACCTAACGTCTAGTCCCCTGAAGCCCTCGGTCTCCCGTAATAAAACTAAAATAAAAGATAACAATATACCATACCTGTCTGTCATTCTGTTCCATGCAGTAATCCATGTCTGGGGATAAACAGTTTTCTACCTGGATGGAGCCAAGATGCGACCATTCAGGCTTAGAACCATAGGTGACTGAACTGCTTGGAGCGCAGGCTCAATGACCGGTGGTGACGTCATCATGTTTACCTCCGGTCACTGAGGCTGCGTTCCCAGCCGGGCTGAACTGTGGTGACCTTAGTGAGATCCCCGCTAGAACCATGAGAAACACTCACACTGGCTATTTGTAAAAAGCATTTACAAGCTGTGATACTTTCCAAAGGAGGTGCTGTTAAGTGCTAACCATGCAGGGTAACTTTTATATTGGTTAATGTTCATCTTTGTAGTTTTTAAAATGTAAAAGATTTTAGTGTATATATATATATATATATATATATATATATATATATATTTATTATTATAAAATACAAAGGAAATGCGTCATCTTTAACATTAGGCCTTTTAGAGATCATTTCATCTTAAACTTGCGTAACAGTGGACGATAACACTAATTTTGAAAAGGGATGCACAAACTTTTTCATGCCACTGTATAATGTTCTGTTCACTTTCTACAGAATTTTTTGTGATCTAACTATAAACAGAGACATGATGAGGGAACACTTAGCTAATCAAAATTAATTTAAATCTCATGGTCCAGATGAATTACATCCTACAGTACTGAAAGAGTTAGCAGAGAAAATTGCAGAACCACTACAAAAATATTGGAAAAATCCTGGAGCACTTGAGAAGTCCCAGAAGATTGGAGAAGGGAAAATGTTGTCCGTATCTTAAAAAATGGAAATAATATGGAGACAGGAAATTACTGGCTAGTGAGCCTTACTTCTATATCAGGAAAGATCTTTAAACAAATTATTAAACTACATGTATGTAATTACTTGGCTAAGAATACAGTAATTAACCAAAGCCAGCATGGTTTTGTAGTAGAGTTGAGCAAAACAGGTCGGTAAAATTCAAAAATCGACGACTTTAACTAAGGTCGGGTTTCGCCGATCGAAACCTGACCATAGCGTGAGGTCGGCCATGAGGTCACCGAGCCGAGCGCCAAAGTCGCGTTTCAAATAATGCTTCCAGCGCTTTTTCTCAGCCAATGATGGAGGACACACACTGTGGGCAATGTGATGACATGGGCAGTGGCCACCACCATCTTAGAGAAGGGCATTGAAGTGATTGGCTGGCTTTGTGTGGCGTCACAGTGGCTATAAAAGGCCGTGACCGCCGTCCGCCATCTTACTTCTACCGATCTTAGAATAGGGAGAGGGGCATCTGCTGATTCTGAATAAGGGAGAGCGTTAGGCAGGGAAGAAGAAAAAAATTGCTTCTGCTGATAGCGCTTTTCACTGTACAGTTAGTGTGCAGTGAAAGGGAAGGATTTTTGTTGTGTGCAGCAGCGCTGGTGGTGATTAGGCTGACTTTTAAGGCTACCTGATAGCTGCATTGCTGTGTGCACACTGCTGTTCAAACAGCACTCCAACTTTTATTATTTTGTTCTGGTGAGTTACCGAGCGTTCATTTTTTCACACACCGTATAGCGGTGTACGCTCCTCACACACTAACGTGTACCGACTGGTATCACGGACAAATACAAGCTGTGTGTGACTCTGGAAAAACAAACCAAGGAGATTTTTCATTTTTAGAGACCTACACCTTATAGAGCTGTCCGCTTTTCAAACAGTTTCATATATCTGCTGTTTGATTATGGTCAAAACTATACAGAGACAGCGTGTGTCACTCCATATAAAAATAGACAGATTGACAATTTTCCACACAGACACGTATAGCGGTGTATGCTCCTCACACACTACCATGTACCGGCTGGTATCACGGACAAATACAAGCTGTGTGTGACTCTGGAAAAACAAACCAAGGAGATTTTTCATTTTTCCAGACCTACACCTTATAGAGCTGTCTGCTTTTCAAACAGTTTCGTATATCTTCTGTTTGATTATGGTCAAAACTATACAGAGACAGAGTGTGTCACTCAGTATAAAAATAGACGGAGATTGACAATTTTCCATACAGATACCGTATAGAGCTGTCCAATTCTCAAACAGTATTGTATATTTGCCGTTCGCATTACAGTCACATCTTTACAGAGTCAGCGTGTGTGTGTGACACTCCATAAATACATATACGGAGATTGTTAGTTACACAAAAAACGTATACAGCTGTAAACTTCTGATACAGTTCCGTATATCTGCTTGTTGGATTATGGTCATATACATACTGGGAGAGCATCATTGACTAACAAAATATATACGAAGGTTTAAATTTTTTAATACACCTTACACAGCTGGACTCTCCTCATACAGTACCATCTCTCTGCTGGTATTTTTGGTACATTTCCCCAAACATGAGGAAGTATGGTGGAAGAGACCGCGGGCGTGGGCAGGGGGGCGCAGCTGGTAATGATGGTGGTGGTGCATCAGCTGGTTCTGACAAAAGCACAATAGCAGCTAAGGCAGGAGGTGTTGAGCCTGCGTCATTGTCTGGCCCAAGAAGGCCTGTACGGTTCCCTTTTCTTGGAGTAGGAAAACCGCTTTTAAAGCCGGAGCATCAGGAACAGGTTTTGGCGTACATTGCCGAACCAGCCACCAGCTCTGTTACCTCCTCTTCTGAACGTTTGAAACTTGCAAGCACGGAGTTGTCAGTGCAGGGTTCTGGTCAGGAAAAACACCTTTCCTTGTATCCTTCACCCCCACCAAAAGTTAAGGATGCGGCAGCCCTCACTTCAGATTACTCTATGGAGCTCTTTTCACATACCATGCCTGGGTTATCCAGTCAAATCAGGAATTCCCCAGTCCAAGATGAATCTGACATGGAGTGCACTGATGCACAGCCACTGCTAGATGATTCTGCTGGTACATTGACCCAGAGCACTACATTGCCCTCGCAGTCTATTGAGCAAGAATCTTACCCTGATGAAACTCAGGTGCCCCTTCCCGCATACAATACCACCTTACATGGTGACACAGAGGAAGGTAAAGAGGAAGGTGCAGATAACTTTGAAGAGGAGGTGATGGATGACCCAGTTCTTGACCCGGATTGGCATCCATTGGGGGAGGAGGGTGGCGCTGGCAATAGTTCAGATAAGGAGAAGGATCCGCAGGAGGCATTGACATCGCAGCAGCAGTTATCTGGCAGGCCTGTAGCTGTCCAAAAACGTGGACCAAAAACTAAAAGTTGCAGGACAACTTGGCCAGATGATCAACTTAGCACAGCGTGCAAGGCCAGAAAATGTATACCATAGTAGGAAGAGTGCAGTGTGGCACTTCTTTGTCCCAAATCCTACTGATGAGGCAAAGGTTACCTGCAAGAAGTGCGGAAGGACCTTTAGCAGAGGTAAACAACTCAGAAATTTGAATACCAGTTGCATGCTTAGACATTTAATCAACATGCACTTGCAAGCGTGGATGGACTACAAAACCTCAGGTAGCACATGTGCACCTGCTCCAACTGAAGGTAGCCAGCAACGCTCCATCGCTTCCCCCACTGTAAGACCACCACCTCTGTTAAGCACACCACCAGTACTAAATGTTGAGGTGTCGTCGCAAGGCCAAAGCACTCAGGGAATCACAATGGTTTTGCAACACAAACACTGAATTTAGGCCATCACCACCAATACCATCACCAACCCCGTCTCACTCCGTCCGGTCCACCGCTACTTCCCCCATATGCAGCTCTCCAGTCAAGCTCACCCTACCAGACACTCTTGAGTAGGACAACAAAGTACTCATCCTCTCATGCGTGTACACTAACTAATCTCATTAGAGATGATGCCCTACAGTTTGGTTGACAAAGCTTTCCGTGAGCTCATGGCCTATGCAGTCCCACGCTATGACCTACCCAGTCGGCACTTCTTTTCTCAAAAAGCCATCCCATCCCTCCACCTGCATGTGAAAGGCCGCATTGTCCATGCACTCAAGCAATCAGTGAGTGTAAAGGTGCTCCTCACAGCAGATGCATTGTCCAGTAGGCATGGCCAGGGCCGTTACGTGTCCATCACTGTGAACTGGATGTGGTGAATGCAGGCTCCACAGGGGACAGCGGCGGTGTAACAGTGCTGCCTAGCCCATGGTATAAGAAACAGTTGGCTGTAGGCTTTTGACCCTCCTCCTCCATAAGCGAAAACTCGTCCACAGAGCGCAGTCGCACGAGCACTCCATCCGCAGCTGGCAGTGTTGCACACGAGGTGTCCCACTATCGAGCAGGTAGTGGTAGGTGTCAGCAGGCTGTGTTAAAGGTGATGTCTTTGGGCGACAACAGACACACCACAGAGGTACTGGCCGACTACTTGCAGCGACAAACTGAGTCATGGCTGGGCAGTCCACATCTTGAGGCAGGCAAGGTAGTCAGTGATAACAGCCGTAATTTTGTGGCAGCCATAGCACATGCAAAACTCACACACATACCTTGCCTGGCTCACAGTTTGAACCTGGTGGTGCAGTGCTTCCTTAATAATTGTCCGGAGTTAACATCCCTGCTCCATAAGGTGCGAAGACTGTGCTCACACATCCATCGCTCAAACGTCCACTCCACTCGTATGCAGCAGCTGCAGCGATTGCTCCACCTCTCCATGCACCGCCTAATCATAGACGTTGCAACAAGGTGGAACTCCACCCTGCACATGGTTGAGAGGCTATGCGAAGAGAGGCAGGCTATAATGCATTTGTGGGAGGATACAAGGACAGGCAGTTTGAGGGAAGACATGGAATTGTTGGGTGTGCAGTGGTCAAAGCTGAAAGACCTCTGTAAAGTCCTTCAGTGTTTTGAGGAATGCACACGGCTGGTAAGTGCAGATGATGCCATCATAATCATGAGCATCCCACTTATGCATCTGCTCATGCAAAGTTTGACGCACATTAAGGATCTGGCGTCTGCAGCGGAGGAGGAACAGGAGGAGGAGGAGGGAAGCCTTGATGACAGTCAGCCATTGTCTGGTCAGGGAACTGTCCAGGATGAGGTGGAGGAAGAAGAGGAAGAGGAGGAGGAAGAGGGATGAGGGGGATGATTATTTTGGGCAGGAGGATGCTTCTCAGGGGGCAAGAGAAAATGTTGGCGCTCCAAGGTCAGGTGCAGTGTTTGTGCGTGACTGTAGGGATGTGGATTTGCCAGAATGAGCTCCTCCACCCAGCAGTGGCAGTGCATCATTGACACCTGGAACATTGGCCCACATGTGCGATTATGCCTTGTGGATCCTAAAAAGGGACCCCACATTGCCAAAATGATGAAGGATGATGACTACTGGCTGGCCAGCATCCTCGATCCACGTTACAAAGGCAAATTACACAACATCATGCCACAGGAGAACCTAGAGATAATACTGGCTAACAAACAAGCAACTCTGGTAAACCGTTTGAGGCTTTCCCAGCACACAGCATCGGTGCTGGTTCTCCCACGAGCCGTAGTGGGCACAACAGAAGAGGTGTTCGTGGTGCACACAGCCGAAGTGGTGTTGGAGACAGGGGTTTAGTGACCATGTTGTGGAAAAATTTCTCAAGTACCACTCACATGACTGCTAATACTGCATTGCATTGATTACAAGTGACAGGAGACAGCAGTTCTCCCTCACAGGTCATTCCCCTTTGACTATTGGACTTATAAACTGGACACCTGGCCTGAATTGGCACACTATGCCTTACAGGAGCTCGCTTGCCCTGCTGCTAGTGTGTTATCTGAAAGAGTCTTCAGTGCTGCTGGATCGATCCTGACAGAGAAAAGGACCCATCTGTCGACCGAAAATGTTGATGATCTAACCTTCATTAAAATGAAACATGCATGGGCTTCAAAGGATTATGTTCCACCTTCCCCTGATGACACATAGGTTGCCAGAAAACTGCCTCGCTTTTGTTCTCCTCTTCCTCGGACCTGCCCAATTCTGCCATTTGCAGCAGCTGAATGTCCAGCCTACACATCAACATGTCATTTTTTAAACCTCCCTAACTGGGCTGCCCACCCCCCAAGGGCTGGGGTCAACACCTGGCGCACCTGGGCAAGTGCCATTGCTCTGAACAGGTGGATGGGCCCACTGATGGCCGACGGCACTGGCACAGGGCCCGTCATAGTACAATACAGTGTCTCTGATGGTGGGGGGCCCACTCGCTGTCAGACACACCAGCGTACTATGAGGAGCCCTGTGCCAGTACCGGCGCCCACGAGTTTGCCCCCCTGCTTGGTCATGGCCACAGCACTTGCAAGTTGTAATACTTACCTCTCCCTGCTCCACCGCTGTGTAGTCTGGCCAGCTAAATCCTTCACAGGGATGGCCACTAGAAATTTGGTGTATTGATCGATGATGGTTAAGATGTAGCTATGGCCTGTCCTACTGGCCTCTACCTTCAGTTGATCAATGGCTACCATTTGTAATGGACGTCAACTTACAAGCGGATGCAGTGGTGCTTTATGATCACCTTTCACAGTTGTCAGTCACAGACGTGTGACATTCCTGCCACCATTTTTCAATGTCTCCTCTCATGCCAATGCAATAGAATCGCCTACAGCCAGTGGCTTCTGTCTTTTGCACTCCAAAATGACCAGACACATCATGATAGGCAATGAGGACCATGTCTACATCTCTCCCTGTGATCACAATTTGATGGAGACGAGTAACGGTGATGTGATCCATGCTACTGCGATAAAGCAATCCTTTCTTCACAAAGAACCGTTTTTGCTGTCTCCACATACACAGTAATTGAGGGTCTACATCGCCTCTGCAACATCTACCGGGAGGTTTTCCCGCGATGAGTAATTCCCAAATTTCTGCCAACACTCGACTTTCCGTCTGTACTTGTATCCATGTAGTTTCCGGTTATGATTGGGTCACCGAGGAGGAAAACAAGACCAAGCTAAGCTACAGAAAACCAGAGAGGTTGGTAACTAAGCGGACTGCAGACCCCTGACCCTATCCACACAACTTGCAGTAGCCGTGGAGCATGCCTACGATGATTCTAGACGCCTCGACACAGCCCGAGAAGTAAATAAGCCTAAAGCAAGAAAAGGGGAAATCTAAACTGCCCCAGAGCAGACCACAGAGGAATAGACAGTCCCCAAATATATATTGTCGGTGAGATAAGATGAAAACACAAACACAGGTAGGAAAATAGGCTGAGCAAACGATGGGGCCCACACTAACTAGAAAGGACAGTAGAGGAAAGACACTCTGCAATCACGCAAAAAAACCTGCAAAAATGTCCAACACTTCTGATAGCAAAAACTCTGAAGTCACTAGACTTCTCCCACTATATCAGCAATCTGGCATATTCTGAAAGCAGAGCAAAAAGAGGCCAATCTAATAAGGGACAAAAAACAAACTGACACACACAGAAACATAAGGATGGAAATTCAGCACAGCCCCAGCAGGGGCTGGCTGACCACACAAAACTGAATAGACAAAACCAAATCAAATGTGAATAGTGAAGAACACTTAGCTTGAGCATGCAGGGACTGAACTGGAAACTAAGACCTCTGGAGGCAGGAAAAATCACCAGCAGGGATAGATGGAGTCGGCTGTCTTAAATCCAGTCAGAGACTCCAGATGTCCAATCGTCGTCCTCATTATCTGGTGGCAGGCCTCTGTCAATTAGATCAGCTTCATTACCTCCTGTAACTACCAGAGGGAGCCCAGATAGAGAACTCGCAACTCCTCTGTCAATACAACCAGCTCCACTACCTTCACTAGTAACCAGAGGCAGGCCAGAAAGTGAATTCACAACAGTCCAGTAGTAGAGTCTGGACTGACTTAATGAGTTTGAAATATATAGGAAGATTTAAAAGTACCACAACACTGTATACTGTTGTACGCTTTGAATACCTTTTCCTTTTTCTACTTTTTAAATTCTGGTGTAATAAATAGTGAGCCTGTGAGTGTCTGTGTCTGACTCCGGAAGTATAGGTGGCAATTTACAATTACCCCTAGACTGGATACACCTGGTGTGTGCTGATACAGTACGTTTGTTCAAAATTTTTTATTACGGTATCATCCATAGTGAGTGGGCGTGTGTGGTTTATGCCTTCTATATATAAGGTGAATCGGAGATACCAATTTTTACCTATACTCAATACAGCTTGTATCTTGTGTGGTGTAGTGACCACTGTGTCCACTAGGGGGCGCTGTGTGGATGTCCCAGGATGAGAGTATAAGCATTTCCAGTGTCCTGAATGATTGTAATGTGTCTCAAGCCGAATGACTTATGTATCTCAAGGTGGGTGGCCTTGAGATGGAGACATATGTGTGTTGATAAGCAGTGATACTGCTGAGGTGCTGTTTCAATGTGTCAGGGACAAGTGACCTACAAACCCACCCTGGGGGTGTGTTTAAGAACGCTAGTATAAAGTATGTATGAATGCTTGTAGGACCTGTGATGAGTTCATAGCCATGTTACCCGGTGGGCGTGGCTATGGACCATATAAGGTGGCCAGGGTAGGTCACATGAGGTGAATGCAGGGACCTGGTTGATCCGTTTCGGAAGGCCCCATCTGGGAGAGATGGGGGCTGTCTTCCTGACAGCAAGGAACGCTGTGCTGAATGGTTGCACGTGCCTGATGATTCCCTGGAGGGAATGGACATCTGCAGCATGATGAAGGAACCATGAGGAAACCCTGACGTGGGTGAGATAACTGAGGCTGAAGAGCCTGTGTATGCATAACCTGGGTGACCACAGAAGTTACAGAGCTGATCTCTGCCATGGATGCTATGCTGATGTTATGAAGTTTATGTTACTGCTGTGGGTTTGTGATCTAATACAGTTGTGGCCAAAAGTATTGACACCCCTGCAATTCTGTCAGATAATACTCAGTTTCTTCCTGAAAATGATTGCAAACACAAATTCTTTGGTATTATTATCTTCATTTAATTTGTCTTAAATGAAAAAACACAAAAGAGAGTGAAGCAAAAAGCAAAACATTGATCATTTCACACAAAACTCCAAAAATGGGCCAGACAAAAGTATTGGCACCCTCAGCCTAATACTTGGTTACACAACCTTTAGCCAAAATAACTGCGACCAACCGCTACCGGTAACCATCAATGAGTTTCTTACAATGCTCTGCTGGAATTTTAGACCATTCTTCTTTCGCAAACTGCTCCAGGTCCCTGATATTTGAAGGGTACCTTCTCCAAACTGCCATTTTTAGATCTCTCCACAGGTGTTCTATGGGATTCAGGTCTGGACTCATTGCTGGCCACCTTAGAAGTCTCAAGTGCTTTCTCTCAAACCATTTTCTAGTGCTTTTTGAAGTGTGTTTTGGGTCATTGTCCTGCTGGAAGACCCATGACCTCTGAGGGAGACCCAGGTTTCTCACACTGGGCCCTACAGTACATTATGCTGCAAAATTTGTTGGTAGTCTTCTGACTTCATAATGCCATGCACACGGTCAAGCAGTCCAGTGCCAGAGGCAGCAAAGCAACCCCAAAACATCAGGGAACCTCCGCCATGTTTGACTGTAGGGACCGTGTTTTTTTCTTTGAATGCCTCTTTTTTTTCTCCTGTAAACTCTATGTTGATGCCTTTGCCCAAAAAGCTCTACTTTTGTCTCATCTGACCAGAGAACATTCTTCGAAAAACTTTTTAGGCTTTTTCAGGTAAGTTTTGGCAAACTCCAGCCTGGCTTTTTTATGTCTCGGGGTAAGAAGTGGGGTCTTCCTGGGTCTCCTACCATACAGTCCCTTTTCATTCAGACACCAACGGATAGTACGGGTTGACACTGTTGTACCCTCGGACTGCAGGGCAGCTTGAACTTGTTTGGATGTTAGTCGAGGTTCTTTATCCAACATCCGCACAATCTTGCGTTGAAATCTCTTGTCAATTTTTCTTTTCCGTCCACATCTAGGGAGTGTAGTGAAACCTCCACCAGGGGGAGCTGGTGAGGGAAGAGAGGTTATACACTAAGAGCAGCAACCCTGAGCAACAGCACAGGTGCCACAGGTAACGAGAGAGAATAGTCAGACGAAGCGAGTCAGAAACTAGCAGGAGCAGACGTACCAGAAGGAGCAGCAAAACACGTAGTCAAAATACCAAAGCCGAGAGTCAGAAAGCCAGAACATGAGCACGGGGTCCAAAACGTGAGACGAAATACGTGGTCGGGGTACAAGCCAGGGAGTCAGATGCCAGAGAGGGAACGTAACAGCAGAGACGAATACCAAAAGACGGGGTCAGAAATCAGTCCGGGTCATACACGTGAATATCAGTCAAAGGCCGGAGGATCACCAGGGTACAAGGGTCAGCGGCTCTAAACTGCAAGCTTGAGCTATCACTAACACTGGTCAGCAGGCTGTGAGGGATTTAAATAGCCCAGCTAGCTCCAGAACGAGGCTGAGGAGATTAACCCCCACATGACCAGTCCGGAGTGAAGACAGCAGAAGATAAACTCCGGGCTGGACCATGACAGGGAGGTTATCCACAGTGCCATGGGCTTTAAACTTCTTGATGACACTGCGCATGGTAGACACAGGAACATTCAGGTCTTTGGAGATGGACTTGTAGCCTTGAGATTGCTCATGCTTCCTCACAATTTGGTTTCTCAAGTCCTCAGACAGTTCTTTGGTCTTCTTTCTATTCTCCATGTTCAATGTGGTACACACAAGGACACAGGACAGAGGTTGAGTCAACTTTAATCCTTGTCAACTGGCTGCAAGTGTGATTTAGTTATTGCCAACACCTGTTAGGTGCCATAGGTAAGTTACAGGTGCTGTTAATTACACAAATTAGAGAAGCATCACATGATTTTTCGAACAGTGCCAATACTTTTCTCCAACCTCTTTTTTATGTTTGGTGTGGAATTATATCCAATTTGGCTTTAGGACAATTCTTTTTGTGTTTTTTCATTTAAGACAAATTAAATGAAGATAATAATACCAAAGAATTTGTGTTTGCAATCATTTTCAGGAAGAAACTGAGTATTATCTGACAGAATTGCAGGGGTGTCAATACTTTTGGCCACAACTGTATATAAAGTTCAAGTATGTATGTATGTACTGTATGTCCGGGATTGGCATCCGCACCGTCGCAGCTAGAGTGACAAAATTTGGCAGTCATACGTCTGGACCCCGAGAGTATCCTAGGCTATGTTGTGAGGTGAAATTTTAACCCCGCGCACTCCAATTCACCAAACAATTTTGCCCCTATCTACATAATGGGGAAAAAGTGTGTGTATCAAGCCCCACCCCTCATTATGTAATAATGGTTGCCATGGTGACGCTGATGTTATGATAAGTTGCAAGCCCCGCCACTCACTATGATGTCATAATGGTTGACTATGGGATGGAGGATGTGTGATGGGTACATGGGCACTGGACTATGGGATGGAGGATATGTATGATGGGTATATGGGCACGGGACTATGGGATGGAGGATGTGTGATGGGTATATGGGCACGGGACTATGGGATGGCAGATATGTATGATGGGTATATGAGCACGGGACTATGGGATGGAAGATATGTATTATGGGTATATGGGCACGGGACTATGGGATGGAAGATAATTATAATTTGCTATAACTAATCACAGTTAGTTACTATGCCCGGGCAGCACCGGGCTCTTCAGCTAGTGCTAAATATACTGCATGGACTATGATTGTTTATGGAAAACCTGTGCCTGACCTGGTCTGTGGCGGCTAAGCGAGTATCCCCTACTTGAATAACAGCGCTACCTCACACTTGTTATACAGTACCTTTGTTCAACTTTTAGTATTACGGTCAAATCCATACTGAGTAAGCGTCTGAGAGTGATTACGGGACTATGTATAAGGAGATTTCAATTGTACCCTATAATATATATACTTGCTTTCTTGCTACCCAGTACCTTTTTTACAACATTTTTTATTATGGTCAAACCCAGACTGAGTGAGCGTCTAAGGGTGACTCCGGAAATATACACAGAGATTTCAAATTTGGCCAACACTGTATATAGCTGTATGCTTCTGATACAGTAACCTTTTTTGCTATTTAGATTCTGGTGTAATCCATAATGTGCCTGTGAACATCTGTCAGTTTCTCAGGATATATATTTGGAGCTTTAAGATTACCCCAACACTGTATACAGCTGTATGCTTGTGTTACATTACCCATTTACAGCTTTTCATATTCTTGTGTAATCCATACTGGCCCTGAGAGCATTTGTGTCTGCCTCCTGAAATATATACGGAGATTCATAATGTTTACACTATACTATATATACACCTTGTATCTGGTGATACTGTAGCCTTTTTCAACTTTTTATTTTATTGTGTAATCCATACTGAGCCTGTGAACGTCTGTGTATGACTTATGAAATGTATACGGAGATTTACTGTTATCCCTAGACTGTATAGAGCTGTACGCTTCTGAAACAGTACCTTATACTGTATCTGCTGGTATTTTGGATCCATTTTCCAAAACATGAGGAAATATGGTGGAAGAGGATGTGGACGTGGGCGTGGGGGACCACCTGGTACAGATGATGGTGGTGGTGCATCTGCTGATAGTGCCAAAAACACAATAGCAGCTAAGGCAGGAGGTGTTGATCCTGCATCATGGTGTAGCTCTGGAAGGCCTGTAAGGCTCCCTTTTCTGGGAGTAGGTAGACTGCTTTTAAAGCCGGAGCATCAGGAACTGTTTTTTGCTTACATTGCTGAAACAGCCTCCAGCTCTATCGCCTCCTCTTCTGAAGTTTAAAAAAATGCAAGCACTTAGTCGTCAGTGTAGGCTTCTGGTCAGGAGCAACCCCTTTCCTTGTGTCCTTCACCCACCCCAAAAGTGAAGGATACGGCAGCACACACTTCAGATTACTCCATGGAGCTCTTTTCACATACCATGCCTGGGTTAATTAAAAATGGGGCCCAGCATATACTGGAGCATTCCAAATGGGGGACATCAGACACTGGAGCAGGATTTCCGGGGCCCATTATACACTGGAGCATTAGAAATGGGGCCCATTATATATGGAGCATTATTTGGGCCTATCATACACTGGAGCATCATCCAAGATGCCCATCATATACTGGAGCAATCCAGATTGGGAACATCAGACACTGGAGCAGCATTTACGGGGCCCATTATACACTGGAGCATTAGAAATGGAGCCCATTATATATGGAGCATTATTAGGGCCCATCATACACTGGAACATCATCCATAAGGCCCATCATATACTGAAGCATTATAAATGGGGCAGATCAGATACTGGAGCAACACCTATGGGGCACATTATACACTGGAGCATTAGAAATGGGGCTCATTATATATGGAGCATTATTTGGGCCCATCATACACTGGAGCATCATCCATGAGGCCCATCATATACTGGAGCATTCCAAATGGGGGACATCAGACACTGGAGCAGCATTTACGGGGCTCATTATACACTGGAGCATTAGAAATGGGGCCCACTATGTATGGAGCATTATTTGGGCCCATAAGACACTGGAGCATCATCCATTGGGCCCATCATATACTGCAGCATTATGTGGAGCTCATCATATACTGTATGGAACATTATATGTGACCAATTATTCTGTATGGAGAAATATATGGGGATCATTATTCTGTATGGCGCACAATGTGGTGGCCATAATACTGTATGGAGTAATATACTGTCCTTTTTTTGAGCTATTGTACAATTTAAAATAGATCAGTCATGTCATGTAAGCAGTGAAGCATTTGTCATTGTACTATACCTATATTTCTGTTCTGTATCGGAGCATCATGAGTTGTGGTATGTGTTAAAGGGGTGCACTGACACTCTTTGGCCTAGGGCACACGAAAACCTGGAGCCAGCCCTACCCCCCCCACAACTTTAGCCAAATAACCCCCAGTTTTCAATGCGATACTATTATTATGAAGTAAATTAAGGTTGACAAGCTTCAGTAATAAGAATTGATGTTTTTGGCATTGAAATGGGCACTGTAGGTGTGTTTACTGTCCTCCACTCCCTGCTGGCTTTGCTTCCCCATTGACTTGCATTGGATTTCGTGTTTCAGTCGGCCTCCGACTTTTCCCTATAGTCGGCCGATTTCATTCGACCCAACTTTTGCGAAAGTCGGGTTTCATGAAACCAGACTCGACCCTAGAAAAGGCAAAGTCGCTCATCTCTAGTTTGTAGCAAACAATTCATGCCACACTAGTCTAATTTCCTTCTATGATAGAATCATTGACTGGGTGGATCAGGGAAATGCCGTAGATATAGTATATCTCAACTTCGGCAAAGTATTTCATAAAGTATCTCATACTAGTCTTATTGAAAAAATGATCGAGTATGGGATTGACAAGGCTATGGTTAGGTGGATTCATAACTGGCTCAGTGATCGTACTCTAAGAGTGGTGATAAATGGTTTCACATCAAATTGGAATAGTGCTTCAAGTGGAGTATCTCAAGGCTCTGACCTGGCCCCAGTGTTATTCAAAATTTTTATAAATCATCTAGAAAAGGGAACAGATGGTTAACTAAGACTATGAAACGCTAGGAGGGATAGTTAACACTAGAGAATGAGAAATGATTCAGATGGATCTATATAAGGTCGAACAATGGGCAGTGACTAATATAATGGTATTTAACAGGAAGAATTTCAAACATCTACATCTGGGCAAAAAAAACAAAAATTACAACTACAGAATGAGAGAAATAGAACTAAGCAACAGCACATGTGAAAATGACTTAGGTATGCTAATAGATCACAGACTGCATGAGTCAACAGTGTGATGCAACAGCAAAGGCGGCAAATATGGTTCTATTAAGAAAAGTATAGTGTCTAAATCACATTAAGTAATTATCCACCTCTACTGCTCCTTGGTCAGGCCTTATCTGGAATACTGTGTCCAGATCTGGGCATCACATTATAAAAAAGACATTGAAAAATTGGAAGAAGTTCAGAGAAAGCTACCAGGATGGTGAGCGGACTGTAAAGTATGTCCTACAAGAAACTGTTAAATTGTTTGGGAATGTTCAGCTTGAAAAAAGAAGACAGAGGAGAAGTAATAGCTGTCTACAAATATCTGAAGGTATTTCACAGTGTAGATGAATCATCCTTATTCTCATTTGCACATGGAAAAATGAGAAGCAATGGAATGAAACTGAAATGAAAAAGATATAGATTGGATATCTGAAAAAAAAACCTTTTTGACAGTGAGGCAGATCACTGTATGGATCAGGCTACCATGAGAGGTGATGTGCGAGTATATTCATTACTCAAGATTTCCCAAGCATGCGTGAGTGATTTCTGAGTATTTGGATGTGCTCAGAGATTTAGTTTCTGTCGCCTTAGGTGCATGGTTTGCTTATGCAAGACAGCCTGAATACATGTGGGGATTTCCTAACAAACAGGCCATCCCCACATGTACACTCACTGGCCACTTTATTAGGTACACCATGCTAGTAAGGGGTTGGACCCCCTTTTGCCTTCAGAACTGCCTCAATTCTTCATGGCAGAGATTCAACAAGGTGCTGGAAGCATTCCTCAGAGATTTTGGACCATATTGACATGATGGCATCACACAGTTGGCGCAGATTTGTCAGCTGCACATCCCTGATGCGAATCTCCCGTTCCACCACATCCCAAAGATGCTCTATTGGATTGAGATCTGGTGACTGAGGAGGCCATTTGAGTACAGTAAACTCATTGTCATGTTCAAGAAACCAATCTGAGATGATTCGAGCTTTATGACATGGCGCATTATCCTGCTGAAAGTAGCCATCAGATGTTGGGTACATTGTGGTCATAAAGGGATGGACATGGTCAGCAACAATACTCAGGTAGGCTGTGGCGTTGCAACGATGCTCAATTGGTACCAAGGGGCCCAAAGAGTGCCCAGAAAAAATTCCCCACACCATGACACCACCACCACCAGCCTGAACCGTTGATACAAGGCAGGATGGATCCATGCTTTCATGTTGTTTACGCCAAATTCTGACCCTACCATCCGAATGTCGCAGCAGAAATCGAGACTCATCAGACCAGGCAACGTTTTTCCAATCTTCTACTGTCCAATTTCGATGAGCTTGTGCAAATTGTAGCCTCAGTTTCCTGTTCTTAGCTGAGAGGAGTGGTACCCAGTGTGGTCTTCTGCTGCTGTAGCCCATCTGCCTCAAAGTTCGACGCACTGTGCGTTCAGAGATGCTCTTCTGCCTACCTTGGTTGTAACGGGTGGCAATTTGAGTCACTGTTGCCTTTCTATCAGCTCGAACCAGTCTGCCCATTCTCCTCTGACCTCTGGCATCAACATGGCATTTCCGGCCACAGAACTGCCGCTCACTGGATTTTTTTTCTTTTTCGGACCATTCTCTGTAAACCCTAGAGATGGTTGTGTGTGAAAATCCCAGTAGATCAGCAGTTTCTGAAATTCTCAGACCAGCCCTTCTGGCACCAACAATCATGCCACGTTCAAAGGCACTCAAATCACCTTTCTTCCCCATACTGATGCTCGGTTTGAACTGCAGGAGATTGTCTTGACCATGTCTACATGCCTAAATGCACTGAGTTGCCGCCATGTGATTGGCTGATTAGAAATTAAGTCTTAACACACAGTTGGACAGGTGTACCTAATAAAGTGGCCAGTGAGTGTATTCAGGCTGTCTAGCAGCTGCAAATCATGTAGCTACGGCGACAGAAATTAAATCTCCGAGCACATCTAAATACTTGGAGATCACCCGAGCATGCTCGGGAAATCTCGAGTAATGAGTATACTCGCTCATCACTTGTGGGTAGTTTTCCTTCAATGGAAGTCTTTAAACAGAGGCTGGACAAACATCTTTCTGAGATGGTTTAGTGACTCCTGCATTGAGCAGGGGCTTAGACATGTTTACCCTGGAGGTCCCTTCTAAATAACATTCTATGATTCTATGAGTGTGGTAACTAAAAAACTGAAGGATTTAACAATTTTATATTTGATACATCGAACTTTTATTGACATTGCAGTACTATATATGTATCTACTGTATATCTATGGGAAAATGTGGGTATCATCAATATTATTTAAACAAATAATAATTTTTACTTTACTCTTTAGTTCTATTAAAACATATGAACTTTTGATCACCTTTATACTGCAATAGTATGGTACACGAATGGTAAGTTTATGCTAAGTAACATGATATAAATGTGATATAAAAAGTTTTTTTTTTTTAAGAATTTTTAGCATTTGAGTAAAATAAAAAGTAATCGACAGCTGCAGTGACATGCTGACTGCTGTAAAATCACTAAAGCATAGTATGACTGACCAGCAGACAAAATGTGATGTCATTACACAAAGAAGCAGTGGAAGATCCAAGGGAACTATAAAACATACTAACGGTAAGTTACAAAGTTAATTATTTCAGGATTTTCTATGGATATGTATAATATGAAATGAACAAAAAAAGAAACGTAACCATTTGTTTAAGGTTAATTTCAACGGTCACCAATCAATGTTCTCCCCTTTATGACATCACAGTAGGCATTTTTGCAGTGTTTGCTTCATGCATTTATTTATGCAAATTTTCAGCTGCGTATTATAGTGTCAGCAAAGATTATGAGATTTCAGAAATCTCATACACACAGATTGTTTTTTGTCATCAGGATTTTGTGCTTCTTTCAGCATTTTTTTAAGCGTTTTCCACCCATTAAGGTGAATGGGTGGTGAAAAAATCCTGAAAAATTGCTCCCAAAATACAGATATAAGGTTTTGCTGCGTTTTTTGTGCCTAGAACTTATTTTTTAGTTTTTTTTCAACACTAAGCTTTATCAGCATGCACAAGAGACAAATATAGCATGCCAAAAACACAGCAGGAAAAAGAGCAATAAAAACCAAGGAAAACCTACTTTTTTTCTGCAGCTTCTTTCCTGCCAAGAGATCAGGTTTTGCTGCAGAAAAAAATGCTGAAAAAAATGCCTAGTGTGAACTTCCACCAATTTTTTTGCGTTTATATGAACAATAACAATTATTATACACAATATATGTGGAGTCATCCTTGTGATTATATATAAATCAACAAAAATCCCAGATATTCATAGAAAATCTTACAGAAAAGTTACAGATGTCACTATAATAAAAATATATCGAAATAACACCAAGATTAACAATGTCTGTATTCAAACCAATTGACAGAGAGGCAATGATTAATGTGTCTTACTGAAGAGTATTCGGTTTCCAGTTAAATATATTATAGGTCTCTTTCCCATTAAACTCACTTTACAAAGTGATATAGAATATAATACGATATCTACTTGGTGTGAGAATAACAAATTCTTCTGGTTTGGTATAGAACTTAGACTATAAAAGTTATTTTCCAAACAGGCTCAAATTTGAAGTATACATTTCTCAAGAAAATACAACACAGAACTAAATCGATCATCTTTGTTTTAACCTTGATCTAAGTGTTATTAATATTTAAATAGCAAATGGAATAAAAATCAATATGGTCACAAACAAGCTAGTGTTACCCTCCAACAGATTTCGAAGTTCACACACTCTATGAATTGATCTACAACCACAATATTCAATTATTTAATTTTCGCTAGTAATTAAATTCTTAAAATTTGCTTTGATTTGTCATTTCTGAAGGGAGCAATAACATTTTTATTTGGAAAACACAACTACATGTGTGTTACTAAAAGTATTTAAAAGTATTCACTCCTCCGATCTTGTCTATGATTGGTGTCTAGTAAAACTCGTACCTTACTATTTAAAAATGATATAAAATGGAATTTCTACAGGATGCAAAGTGATTTATAAATTACCATGAAAACAATTTCAGATTTGAATGTTACAAGTTGAGCAAATACTTTATATTTCTAGCATAAATTTCAACTACAGACACATACAGTATGGTTGTATTCTTTGACGTACATGTTACAGTAAATGAAGCTACTTACGGTTCCAGGTCTGGGATAAGGAACTCTTCCTTGATATGGCACCCACTGAAAATTTGGACCATCTCTGTGAGCATATGGACCCAAAAATACCCTTCGAACATCAGATAAGCTGTATATACACACAGCCGAACCCTTAAATACATTACTGGAAAAATAAAAAGTTAATATTCATTAGATAACAATACCATGAGAAACATATACCCTAAACTTTCTATGAATTTTGTTCAGATTTTAAATTTTTCATAGTCCAATTCAATACGCTGTCACATAATGTTAGCAAAACCCTTGACAGGACACAATTCACATCACAACTACTTGGTGGCACACATATAGACACAAATAGCATATATTTATCACCTGACAGAGTATCTTCTATTGTAAATACAGTTTTTGTTTTCAAAGTTGGTCATCTTTTGCTACTCATCTCTACATATGTCAAGCCAAGAAGAAATTTACAGAAGACTACACTTCCACCAGTATTTTTAAGTGATACAAATGCAATCTGAAATCTCACTATTTCAACTTAAATGAAAATTAGAAGCTTTAGGTAAAGGTTATATCCATCAAAGTGATGGAATATTTCAAAGACATGCAATTAATTTATGATCAATGGGCCCCCACCAGAATGGAGATTTGATATAGTTTTTACTTAGTGAATGGCAGAGAGAGCCACTGCACGTAGAAAAAAAAACTACGGCAGGAGTATAGAGCTTCTGAACCCAAAGCCCTTAACAAGATTGGTGTCTCACCAGTCAAACTCTAGGATTAGAAAGTGAGGTCAGATCTTGGCAATCTGCACCTTTTTTTGACATGAGAATAACCCTTTAAACTTATTTAATCTGTAAAATCTGCCCATGTTTTAATATTATCATGACCAACATGAACATAACAGATAAAAGACTTGAGACATGCTGAATCAATTAGAGGAGAGCATAATATACCTTGAAGTTGTGAAAACTGCATAAACAACTGGATTCTTTGGGTCTTTGGAGTTCATTAAATACACATCCTCTATAACAAACGAAAAAAAACCATCTTACATACTTTTTTAATAGAATTACAAAATGTAATACAGATTGAACAAACAAATCAGAGAATGAAAGCCTTCACAGGACAACAATTTGGTGAAATTTTGGCAAAAGTAAAAAAATAATGTATATACAAGAAGGATAATGATCCTTATTTACCTAATGTTAAGTGGTAGAACTACAAATATAGAGATTGCCAACATCTTGATAAGCAGATGCAGCATTCAATTCCATCTAACAGTTCCAGCAGTAGTAAAGTAAGCTGGCCATTCACCTATCTCTACCGACACCTCGATGCACAATAAAGCACATATTGGCCAAGAATTCATGTATTTTAAACAGAGAAGAAAGAATTTAGTAGTGACTTTTCTTTCCTGAAAAAAAGGACCTGACTTCAAATTTCCAACTAGCTGATTCATCTTTCAACTGACATCACCTATCAGTGTACAATAAGGAGGCTCACATACAAAAAAGATTGTTGGCCAGACATTATGAAATTGGCAAATTAAGTAGACTTTTATCTATTTTGTATCTTGTCTTATTGCAATTTCTTTATATACACATTTATTGTATATACAGCTCTAGCAAAAATTAAGAGAAAACTTCAAAAAGTTCAGTTTGTCTGATTTTTCTCTTTATATGTATATTTTTGAGTAAAATGTAAATTGTTCTTTTAGTCTACAAACTTTTGACAACATGTCTCCGAATTTCCAAGCTATTAATTTTGTTTTTTTTCTAAAAAGGAGAAATGGTCAAAATTGAAAAGAGCCCCATGCTTCCAGACCTCAAATAATGCAAAGAAAAGAAGTTCATAATCATTTAGAAACAACAATACTAATGTTGTTCACTCAGGAAGAGTTCAGAAATCAATATTTTGTGAAAATAAAAAATGATTTTTAAAAACAGCTTTCATGCGTCTTGGCATGCTTTCCACCAGACTTTCACACTGCTTCTGGCACAAAAATTTAAGCAGTTCTTCTTTGTTTGATGGCTTGTGACTATCCATTTACCTCTTGATTACATTCCAGGGGTTTTCAATGGGGTTCAGGCCTGGAGAATGAGCTACCCATGACAGGGTTTTGAGGTGGTGGTCTTAATTTTTGCCAGAGCTGTATGTATATCTATATATATATTCATCATTCAGATACATACACATATGAAGTTGTTTCGGTTAGTACATTTACCCATTATTATAACTTGAAAAACAACATTTACAGAAAGGATTATTATTACTTCATAAAAATTATAATGAGTTAATTACTAAAAAAAAAAGAAAAATAAGACACTCACGTAATTCATCAAAATGTGTATCAATTCCATTAGGACCAGGAACAGAGCAAATTAATCGAGCCTTTAGAAATGTTGTCCACTTGTTAACCAAACTTCGGTGCCCTCCAAAGTCATTCTGCCAATAATTGAAAGAAAATAAATAGTAAAATTCTGGCAAACTTCTCAAAAAGAAGTTTGGACTTTTTTATGTTGCCAACCATTAAATAAAAAGCAACTACCATATGTATTAGATTTATAGTTGATTGATATTTCTAAAAATGTGGACTATATAACAAGCTCCCCATGCTATAGCACTTTGCAGCACTGTTAGATTTGTCCTCCAATATAAATTATGTTGCTGTGCAATATGTTGGTGTGTTTAGCCTCTTGGGAAAGAACACGATTTTGTTTTGCATTTGGAAAATATCTCAAATGTGTTGCTCATAAGAATTTGTGGTTTTTATCTTTGCAGTACAAGCTCTACAAAAGTTCTTGATGAATAACATATTCTTATGCTATTGGGCATAAATATACATATGTATTGCTCTCTAAACACTTTAAACATCTGGTGGACGATCTCTTTTTAAAAATAATAAGATGTCTCTTTATGAGAAAAGTGCAAAAATACTTGACATGAATCTGTTGCCAGATATTTGTTATTTTTCAAATAATAAAAAGTAAATGCCTTTAGCAAAGAGGAAAAGTGTTAAGAATGTTTTATTTTTTTTCCATGGAGTAATCACTGCAGAAGATTGGGTTCTTTACCTCTATGAAATAAATAAAAAAATAAAAACTAATACTGCAGGCCATGACATTGTGTTACGAGCCAGATGAAAATATGAAGAATTTAGCCATTTAAAGTCCGGCTTTTGATATATACTTGTTTAAGAAGCATCTAATTTAAATAATATCACTTTTTTTCTAGTCTGATTAGGTTTTGAAATGTTTAATCTTCAGGTGTGCACATCTCACCCGACTCCCAAGTTTTAATTTGCTGGATGCTGGTTGCGCTTTATATCTACTGACATCTCTGGCTCGAACTGAACACTTTCCTATGTTGGAAGCAGAGACAACTTTGCCTTTGCAGGATCAGAGAAGTGCAGGGTCACTGAAGCTGGCCAGATCCAGCAATCCAAAAAGTGCTTACGAGCTCTATAGCAAGAGCTTGCAATGGTTTCAATCCTTACCTATAGGACCGACCATGGTTCAGAGGTGGCCGCTAATCTAGGCAGTAAGCAGTAAAAAATAGAATTAAAAATGCCTCTGTTCTTGAGAAGGGAGATGATTACACAGATGTAGTACATTTTATAGTTGCGTTTGATTTTAGAAGTACTTTGCAATTCTATCCATTTAAGATGAGATAACCGTTTTATATCTTATGTAACCATATATTAACATACTGTATTTTACAATCTTCCCTCATATAAACTGCTAATCAAGAAAAAAAAATACTTATTGCTATGTAAGTATTAAAGACGTTCTTTACCTCTCTGGCCCAGACGTCACCTCTCTGCTGCCCAGAATCCCGGAGTGTCTATCAGCCATATCCTCCTTCTCCTCTCACTTCCTCAAGCTCAATATGGACAAATCTGAAATCATCATCTTTCCTCCATCTCACAGATCTTCCTTACCTGACCTATCGATCACAATTAATGACATCACACTTTCCCCAGTACCGGAAGTCCACTGCCTCGGAGTAACCCTTGACTCAGCCCTGTCCTTCACATCCAAGCTCTTTCTACCTCCTGTCGCCTCCAGCTCAAAAATATTTTCAGAATCCATCCTTTCCTCAACCCTCAATCTACTAAAATGCTTGTGCACGCCCTCATCATCTCCCGCCTCGACTACTGCAACATCCTTTTATGTGGTCCCCCTGCTAACACCCTCGCACCTCTCCAGTCCATCCTTAACTCTGCTGCCTGACTAATTCATCTCTCTCCTCGCTACTCCTCTGCTTCTCCCCTCTGCAAATCCCTTCACTGGCTTCCATTCCCTCAGCATATCCAGTTCAAAATACTAATACTGACCTACAAGGCCATCTATAACCTGTCTCCCCCATATGTCTCTGAACTAATTTCTCAATACCTTCCCTCAAGTAATCTCTGGTCATCCCAAGACCTCCTCCTCTCCTCCACACTTATTCGTTCCTCACCCAACCGCCTCCAAGACTTCTCCCTAGTAGCCCCCATCCTCTGGAATCATTTGCCCCAACATGTCCGACTATCAACCATATTCGGATCCTTCAGACGTAACCTGAAAACCCACCTCTTCAAGAAAGCCTACAGCTGCAATGACCCCGCTGCCTCCTCACCACTACCAGAGATTTCACCTCAACCAATGCCAGAACTGCTGCAACCCATCAATCTATTGTCTCCTTCCCCACCATCTTGTAGCATGTAAGCCCAAAAGGGCAGCTCCTATCCCCTCTGTATCAGTCTGTCATTGTTAGTTTGTTTACTGTAAGTGATATCTGTACTTTGTATGTAACTATGTAACCCCTTCTTATGTACAGCACCATGGAATCAATGGCGCTTTGTAAATAAATAATAATAATTAATGAAATCACCTCTCTCACCTATCCACAGGATAGATGATACTTGCAAGTGTCTAATCGCTAATAATCCCATCTTATGATCTTTCCTGTGAATAGGTAATATATTTTGATTAAGTTCTTTAAGCAACTATATTACAAGCGGAGTTTAAAATTATTTTCTTAGACTCATGAGTGCAAAATTTTCATGGGTGAACCTTTGCAGCTGGTGCATATTTTGCTATATAATGTTTTTGTTTTATTGTACACAAAAATGTTAAAACCATTTAATTTTATTTATGTTTATATTACCTTGCATAATTGACCTATCCTTGCATGTGTTGCTTTTCCAGTGTGTTCACCATCTATTGCGTTTTCACGAAAGAAAAAATATACTTTGTCATCTTCTGGGTTGTCACTCTCTGGTACTAGATATGCACCAATGAACCTAGGATCTAAGCAGATTAGAAACATATATTTTAATACAAGCAGAGCACACTAACACAAAACCACAATTATTGAAAGCATGAACTTAACAGTGACAGTTCCTCTTCTCGGAATGCTAGTTGTTGCCAGAGCAGATAGGCAACGTAAAGTGTGGCTCTAGCTGTACAGAACTTGGAGAATCTATCCTCCAGCAGGCATGTTTGCTGGGGCACGATGATCCCCAGACACAATCTTTACATGGCAGGACATCTCACAAGCTAAGTAATCTGTGGACTGATTGAGTTCAGCTCAGATTGGAATGATAATCATATTTATCATATGTGGATCTATCAAAGTGTGGCTGCTTTTCTTATAGCGTTTACTATACAAGTTTGTTACTACTGAGGAACCTCAAATAACAAGAGGGGAAATGCGTCGAGTATACAAGCAAAACGTATACTGGGATGCTTGTGGCAATTAACTAGCACTACATACTACTTAGCCATATAATGGATGATAACCACTGACAGTTATTGATAGCTATGAAGATGATATTGGTTGCGATAATAACGATATTAACTACAGATACTGGTACCTTCTATCATGGTGTTGGGATCATGGTTAGCTCTGGTACAGTTACTATATAGTATTTGTGATATTCACTAGTTATTGGGTCATGGCGACTTCTATTCTATTCTATCATTAGCAACTATTGCGGTGTTGCCAGACAGTACCTCCTTGGAGTGATTTATAAGTATGAGTCTCTGTCTTTGACCCAAATAGGTGTCTTCCAGGTCCATGCTGGATTTTGCTGTTCCTTATTAGACATTAGCTCTAATTTTGGTTCACTTTTTTAGGATCAAAAAGGGATCTCCAGGGTTAGTAATTGCTGAGAGGGGTGTCATTTGCATATAATAGGGTGTCAATCTCCAAGGACAGGTAAGGTTCATTTAAACTACTTCCCTTGACTGTCATGCTCTGAGTAAACTTGCTACTTCCTACTTGCCCCTGGCTAATAGACTCTTTTACCTCAATTTATTTTGCACTATTGAAAATTTGTTATTTATCTTTTAGTAATATTTAGGATTTTGTTAAATAATTTCAATGTATATCTTATAAAGGATTTTTTAGGTGTATACTAGGGGATACTACATTTTACTCTCGCTAGAACAGTTACATCATAGAGAACCAGAGTATATGTTCAACGTAAACTGAGGCTCTTGCTCTTCAGAAATGTATTACAAGGTCTATATTTTATTTTAATATGTGATATTATTTTTCCCTTGAAAACAAATGTCTGGTCACCCGTAGTTTCCTCCTTGGATTACAAATGATTATTAGGATATTCAACTGCTGGACTTGGCAAAAAAAAATGTAATTTAGAAAGAATTTCATGGTAAATCTTGTTATTTTATCATGTGGAAACATATACATCTTTTCATTTAATAAAAAAGAGTGATAAATGTATGTACTGCACTCACATGCATTTCCAATAACGTATTTTGGACACAATATCCATTTCATATCTGCCAATTAGCAGATGTCAAAACGGGTCTTTGATCCTTACCTGAGGTCTTAAAGGGGTTGTGCACACTGTCACAATTCTCTTGTATTGCCCATGGCTGTCAGGTGACCCCATGCATACAATTTGCATACTTGTGGAACACATGCTGACTAAACTTACTCTTCTTCTCAACAATAGTAAACAAAAGTCTAGTCAGCATGTGACCACCAGTAGGGAAATTTCATACATGCATTCACATGACATCTTAAATAATCTGTCAGCAGGATTTCACTGCCAGACTATTTATATATGCATGTAACTCTTCCAAACACAAGTCCAGCAATATCTTTACGTGGCCAGGCTGTTGTTCTATTACACTGAGAAATCAGCATTTGAATTGATATGCGCATATTAGTGAACCATTTATACATCTCAAACTTCTATCACTTCAGCTCTATTCCCCACACAGTGTCACTTCCTCCTACTTGACTGAAAGCCTCTATGCTGCTTTACTACAGGCAAAGGAACTGTCAGTCAAGCAAGAGGAGGCATCGCTAAGTGGGGAGTAGAACTGGAGTGACAGCAGATTTCTTCAAATAGTTTTTCAGCCTTCATTTCATATTCTGTTTTCATTTTACCGACAACACCATAAGCCAACGTGCCTTAAGCCCCCGTTACACATAACGATGTCCCAGGAATCCCACCAATGATCCGACATGGATGGGATCGCTGGGACATCGTTAGACAGCCCTTCCAGCGATCAGGACCAGCGAGCAAGCTGGTTTCTAATGTAACCATTGGGTATCCAGGAGCCACAGCTCCTGGATACTCGCTGTTTACCTTGGAAACCAGCATACACGCTGGTTTCCAAGGTAAACATCGGGTATCTAAGAGCCGCGCGGCTCCTGAATACCCGATGTTTACATTAGAAACCAGCGTCACTAATCGCTGGTCTCTCGCTGCCACACGCAGCGATGCATGCTGTCCATCGGGAGACCAGCGATCAAAAAATGGCCCAGGCCGATCGAGCACAATCCGCATTACCCGGCAGGGGGGCCGGTCGCTGATCCCCATCACACACAGCGATCTCGCTGGCAAGATCGCTGTGGCATCACAAAATCAGCGATATCGCTAGCGAGATCACTGTGTGTGACGGGGCCTTTACACCTATACTTAGATAAGAATATGAAATCTGAATTTACAGCTAAGGGTACCGTTACACTTAGCGATGCACCAGCGATCCCGACAATGATATGGATCGCTGGTGCATTGCTAAGTGGTCGCTAGTGAGCTGCCACACAGGCAGATCTCACCAGCGACATAGCAGGGGTCGGGGGTCGCTACTTACCTGTCAGACGTGGCGATCCTGACGTCCTCCAGCCCACTTCCACGCGTTGCTCGTCGGTGCCACAGGAAGCCCAGCAGGAAGTGCCCGACGAGAAATGGTCCAGGATGTTCTCGCATGACCAGCGATGAGCAATGGGGGAGCCGGTCAGAGGTAAGTATCAGACATAGCGATATCGCTAGCAATATCGCTGCTACATCACAAAATCGGTGACATTACAGCGATATTGCTATCGATATCGCTATGTGTAATGGGGGCATCTATAATAATAAATGCCCTAAGCAGCTTCCGGTTGTAACAACTTCCATCCAGTTGTAACCGGTGACGTCACCGCACACCTCTTTCCATGTTAACCCTCAACACACCACTCCTCAACACACTCCTCCTCAACACACACACTCCTCTCACCTTTCACCATCTCCACTCACTCTTTCACTCCACATACGACCCTTTCTCTCACTCCGTCTCTCATACTCACGCCATCATCGCCGCTGATCCACGATCCCCGACATCTTCTTCCACCGGCGCCATCCTGGATCCAGACGTCCTCCATGCTGGCGACATGTTCTTGCGGCGACGCCATTTTGGCGATAGTCAAGATGGTGTCGCCGCAAGAACATGTCGCCGGCGAGGACGACGTCGGGATCCAAAATGGCGTCGGCGAAAACTCGCGAGATTTCGCCGACGCCATTTTGGATCCCGACGTCGTCCACGCCGGCGAGATGTTCTTCCGGCGATGCCATCTTGAGTATCGCAGGATTTCACGATACTCAAGATGGCGTCGCCGCAAGAACATGTCGCCGGAGTGGACAACGTCTGGATCCAGGATGGCGCCGGCGGAAGAAGATGTTGGGGATCGTGGAGCAGCGGCGATGACGGCGTGAGTATGAGAGACGGAGTGAGAGAAAGGGTTGTATGTGGAGTGAAAGAGTGAGTGGAGATGGAGAAAGGTGAGAGGAGTGTGTGTGTTGAGGGTTAACATGGCAAGAGGTGTGATGCTATCGCATCCTCCCGATGCGATAGCATCGGGCCATAATCTAGTAACAGAATAAAAATCTAAAGAGATAAACTGAAATATAAGTTGGTTCATGCGGGAAGTAGGCGCATGTTCACACAGGCCACTAAATAGGCAGTAAATAGCAATAGTGCATTAAAATAATATAGGATACTAAATTAACAATCATAACCATGTCAAGGTAACCCTATTCTATTTTAGATAAGAATCTGAAAATATTAATTTTAATTTAATTTTATTAACATTAATTTACAGCTAACAGAGAATATAAAATGTTACAATCTCAAAACCTACACCAAATTTAACACATTTGGTTCATGACTCACATTAAGCCTAAGGGATTTTCACTGCCTGCAAATGAACATAATTCAGAAACCTCAATATTTCCAAAAAATCATCCAGAAATAAAATAAGATAAATAGGATAAACAATACAGACTCTAGCTGGATAAAAATTTAATTTAATTTGACAAATAAAAAAATACTGTATTAGCAGAACAGACAAAACATAAACAAGGTATATTCTGACAGTCTGGATATGTAGAGAAGACAGTACCATAATTTAGAATGGCGATAAAGACGTTAGATGAGGCAAAACTTTAATGGGATTCGAAAAAAGAGCACCTTATTATAGCTGCCTGGCTTTACATGTTCACTCAGCAACAGGTAAGCTTCCAACTTACAAATCCCTGTATTTGAAGTACATTCCCCAATGGAATTTGGGCACTTATCCCCAATTATAGTATACAATGATGCTTCACATTCTTTATATTTTTGTAATGCTATAAAGGACATTGATTGATTACTTTGCAAAAACTTTAGTGGTCACCATTTCATCTCCTATGCACAATACAAACTCATTTGTCGCTACAGCGTGCTACAAAAGCAATTGAAATCATTTGTTTTGAAGCATTCCAACATAAAATAAAACTCAAATGACAGTTTTTTGCTTTCTTTCCAGAATCAGGACAATTTGACTTTGCATTGACTTTTTCTATTACTCTTTTTAATGACTTTGTTTGTATTGTTAAGCACTTGAGACAGGATATCTGCTATTTTAAGTATCTTGGTCATAATAAAATCTCAGAAAATCAATCTGTATTGTAATTCCTTCACTCATTGGTGTTTTACTATTCTCTGAAAACACATAAAAATGACTACTTTTCCAAAAATGATCAGCGATTCATATTTCCGCTGAAATCTGCCACCTGGTTTAAGCTACATCTTAAATGAAACCTGGAATAGGTTCAAAATTATTTCGCAAAGGGAATCTGATATAGTAATGGATTCCTCAAGTTTACACTCCCCTTTTCATCACTATTACTAAACAGCAGTTCATGAATTGGCACAAATTTTGGCATAATACATACAGTCATTCTTTATCATCTGGGAATAAGAATTCATTATTTTCTAACAGACGTATGATATGTTTAAAATTCCGATTCATAACGGCGGCATAGGTTTTTTTGCTTCAAAGCAGGAAATTGTAAATATCTTACAATCTTCCTCTTTGGAGACGCATATCATGCATTGAAAAGTTTGTTATGCTTTGCTAAATATGTTTCTCATTGTAACAAAAAAGGGAAAATATACATAAAGATGCTGATCTATGGAAAAGCAAGGTAGTGGATGTAGATAAAATATTTTTAATTCCATCCTTATCAACATAAGTATAGTACAATGCCCTTATCCAAGAGTAATCTGTAAAAACACAATGGAAAATATATTCAAATAAAAGAATACATGTTACGCTAGATATGAGCAATCCTGCCAAGATTTCAACAACCAAATCTTGCACATTTTTTAAGGAAATTGTTTTGCATGGATGTTATTTGCTGAAAATTCCTTATTATCCTCCAAAGCATAATAAATGTAGGATGTAAAAAAAGAAAAATAAAGAATTCTCGCCTCACTGCTCACTTGTCCATTGCCTGCCCATTGTCTAGTCCTACAAGCCTATCCTTTTTCTCTTCCCTGACTTTGGTGCTTCTTCAACCTGCTTTACTCTAGGTTGTACGTCCAGTATTACCAGCCTTTGATGTCCCTGCACATTACGCTATTGTAGCACATGTCGTGATCGGACGACATTTCAACATTCATCACTTGAGGTGTTAACCATTGCCTCTTGGGATACAAGACAGTCATGACATATAGTGCAATGGTACAGCAGGCAATGACATCAGAGGTCTTGACAAAATAGATTCCTGGGTCTAGGGAGAAGCAGGTCAAAGAATATCTATGTAATCAGGAAATGCCAAAAGAAGCAGCATGGAGGACTAGTTGGGAGGGTTTGAGAAACAGGTGAGCGGTGAGGTATTATTTTTTTTAACCTTTTGTTGTCTCTTCATGGATTAGTATACAGTAATTGACAGACACAACTGGAGACCATATTGATGAATTTGCACAGAGCAAAGTACAAAAAAAATCCATATTTTGCAGCATATAAATTTTCATAAAATTTGAAAATTCATTTCTAATTGCGTTAGGTTATCACTATGTTACACTAATTACGCTGATGTTCTAAACATATTTAAGAGTACACCTTATATAAAATGAGATGACTGAGTTTAAGGTCTTATTACAACATTTATGGACTTATTACTTTCTGACTATACTGCATTTTTCTTTAAGTGTTGCTTCGGTTTTCATATTTTCTCCATCAAAACTAGTCTGGGAAAAAAGTGAAGTCACTGGCTCTCTAAAGTGTGGGTTTTCTTTTTTTAAGTGACAAGGAGCAATATTAATTTTTGATCTTGTTTATCAATTTTGCATCCTTTAGGAATAGAGAACCTCAAATCAAAGCAACTCAGAACTCAAGCTTAAAAATCCTGCGAGTGTGGCATGAAAGCAAACCTATATCGCCCATTCAGTTTTAGAAGATAATTACTCCTATCTTGTGACTCCTGCATCAATAGCGTTGTCTGCATAGAGTAACAATTACTTCAGCAGTGTTTACATGCAGTGGCCACATTCATTTTGCAAGATATAATATCTAGAAGACTACATTATTTTGGCTTGCTAATTACAAGGAAACCACAACAAAGCAGGCCAGAGGCCAAAATTTCACTTTTTGGTCTTCATTTGCCTCATTGCAGTGAATAAAAATGCAAAGGAGCATGTCTGTGTGCTGTTTTGGATTATGAAGATGTAAGCACCCCAATGAAATCCAAAGTGCATCATGATTTCTTTTAAGGTTTTTCTATGGTCATTAGTGATTCACAAAAATCCTCAAAGTATAACTAATAAAATTCAAGATTACATGGAAGACAAATCAAGGTTTTATTACTTATTCCCAGCTCATACACAGTAAATAGTATTGAGAACATACAGTATACAAAGAGGTTGCACTGTTTTTTTTTAAATTGATTATTCACTTCATCAATTGAACACGGTTGGTCTCTCCATTGTCACTTTACCTTAATATAAAACTGACTGTTTCTTCTAAACAACATCTATAAAACATTCACAGTTACACAATTTAGTTTCATTCCCAAGTGTGACCACTACTGTCTGTAGCCCCATTACATAGTGACCTAAGTTTCCCTCACTTAGTGTTGAGTCTGTGACAAGCACTGTGACAGCTGCTGCAGTTTCCCACGCTATCCTACAAGAAAGAGTAAGAAGTACAAAATAGAGAATGGATGAAAACATTTGGTAGAGCAGACAAGTCATACGAAAGAAAAGAGAACTGTCAAAAGTTATTTCTGTGCATAGTGTACTACTAGTCTCCACACTGTAAGGTTAGTGTCATCATCATAAAAGGTTAAAATTGCTTGTAAAAATGAGCAACGATGCAATTTACTTGTTATTAAAAATCTTCTCTGTTCTCAAGAAGAGATGGATTTTTAAGTTTATTGTTTAATGCTTGTTGCCTTGGTTAGAGGGACACCAATATGGTTTTTCCAAGGTGGCTTGCCGACTCAGCAATAGAACAGTGCTTACAAGCTTGTATTGCTGGATTCACATAGCTGCTAAAAGCACTGCCAACAAAATTTGTATCCCCTAATCCCTGCTAAATGTGTGTGGTATAGTGTAGGTGTATTGAAATACCACCTGATCTCTGTCTTCTTGTGTTCCCAGTACCATTCCGGTCCTCATATAGATTTAGTGACCTCAAATCAATCTAACCAGATCATACAAAGGAATTTGTATGCACCAGAAGTTGCTTTCACAAGGTAAGTCTAAGAAGCCTCATTTAGAGGTTTCAAAGGCTGAGACAGGGAAAGTAGCACCACCATACACAGCAGTCCCTGTGTGAGCCAGCAAAGATGAAGACATGCGATCAAGAGTAGGACCACTGCAGTGCTGAAAACAGAGAAAGATGATGATAGGTAAGTATTTTAATGCACTGGAGACACATTTAGAAGGAATTAAAAGGATAAATATTGCTTTTCATATTGGAAAATGCCGAGTTAAGGCAGTGCCATTTTCATCCTGATCCTGACTGTCAGTCAACCAGGAGCACCCTGACATCCAATAAACACAAAGCTTCTTGCAAAAGTTGGTGAATGAGATTGACAGAATTTCTAGTGTCATACCATTATGGCCTATGTGCTATAAACAAAATAAATATGCACAATCAATAACATAAGCACCATAATTCCATTCATTCCATAGATGAAAGTATGTACATTCCAAATAAAGGATTTTCGATGAAGCAAAAATTCTGGTAAAACTGTCCAAATATTTCCTTTTCTGAGTAATAAAGTGCATTAGTCATGGTAATTTCTTATTTTAACCCTTATCATTACATAAAGTAACTAAAGACAGTCACGGAGTCCTAGACAAAATGTCCAATGTCAGCTTTACATTGTAAGACCGGGGTAAGACTTGCAAGAAACTAGGACGAGTCTCGAACGTTAATACCTGGCACTGCTGCCAGCACTTGGATCGGAGAGTTCAGCTGCATGTATTTCAATGCAGCTGAACGCTCCGATCAGCATGCCGGTGGCAGTGCCGGGTATTGACATGCAAGACTCATCAGAGTTTCTCGCAAGTCTGACCCTTACCTAAGATTACTGTAATTCAAGGATAGGTAAATGAGCGGCACAACCGTCCAGAATGTGTAAAAATTTGTTCATGCTTTACTAAAGAATCATTAATAACATGTAATCCAAAAAGTATGTGCCGCTCATTTCCCTTTCCCTGAATCTTCGGCTGAACTTCACAAGCAGCACCCAAAACACAGATTCCAGCCTCCAATATTGGACAACATGGCATGGTGAGCTCAAAAAATCCCCCCTTTCTCCAAATAGTAAGATTAACTTGAATAACAATAAAGTCAGAGCAAAATTCATGTACCAAAATAATTGAGGAGAGGTCCACAGTCTCATAACAGGGACCAATACAACTCCCATTGGACACTCTGAGCAACATGGAAACACCAGATACACAGAGTTCAAGTCCACAAATTTTTGTAGAAAAAGTGTAAGTAGATTTTAATATTTACAAAACCAGTTCAGTATATATAATAAAATATCCGACAGAGGGTCTTTACATTAGAGAAAGAAAGGTTTACACACCAAGTACAATGTGTCCAGACATAATATCAGGAGGTGAGAGAGCGAAAAAACGACCTAATGTCCTACATAGTAAAATGCCTTACTGCAAAATTGCACACGCTGATTATATACCATCAAAATTGAAGACATGATTGTCCTTACATGTGTAAAATAAGCAATTCACATAAAGGCATAAAAACAGTCATAAACTTTGCACAAAATCGCTCATACCCATAGTGCTTCAGTCAGGAACACGTAGTACCACAGCCCCCACTAAGGAGATTTATTCACCACAGGTATCAATGTATTCAGTATTACAACGCAATTACAGTTATACCAAAAAATATGTTAGGAACAAACCGCGAAAAAAAGTCCCACGCTACAATTATTACAAAATTACCAAAATGATTTTATTAGACTATAACAGGAATACAGGAACAAGGTGGTATAAAAGTCAATAATGACCATAAATAGCACATGGGCAAAAAACATAGGGTATACCACCGGTACATGGACAGAGGGATACAAATAATTTTATCAACACATAATATAAGAATTAAATATTCCACTTTATCCCATATTAGTATAGAGCAACCAGTCATGATGTGCAAAATAAAAGCACATATGTGGCCATCACAGATGGTGGAACCTGCTACTACTGAGGATGAATACAAAAAATAGTAGTCACACCAAAAGGAGTTCACTACATGATGTTACCTTTTACCTACCTCTTGATGAAGGCCATTTAGCCGAAACATGCGTCGGGGAGGGTACACCCTGGTGGACTTCTACTATTGACCAGTCAAAAAGGTAACATCATGTAGTGAACTCATTTGATGTGACTATTTTTTGTATTCATCCTCAGTAGTGGCAGGTTCCACCATCTGTGATGGCCACATACATGCTTTTATTTTGCACACCATGACTGCTTGCTCTATACTAATATGGGATAAAGTGGAATTTTTAATTGTTATATTATGTGTTGATAAAATTATTTGTATGCCTCTGTCCATGTACCGGTGGTATACACTATGTTTTTTGCCCATGTGCTATTTATGGTCATTATTGACTTTTATACCACCTTGTTCCTGTATTCCTGTTATATTCTAATAAAATCATTTTGGTAATTTTGTAATAATTGTAGAGTGGGACTTTTTTTTGCGGTTTGTTCCTCACATATTTTTTCGTATATATATTTGCGATTGTCCTATAATGTCCGCAGTAATACTCATTCATGTAGTGATACACTTGTATGTTTTTATTTGACTTATATAAAAGGGGTGCTTTTTCATGAAACTGTTATGGGCAATTAAAGTTATGTCTACTTTACATTACAAAATCATGCTGACAGGTTCTCTTTAAACACTTTATACATTTTTATATAAAACATGCTTTCAAAGAGTTAATAAGGTGTATGAGAATAGGGAAGCTACTTCTAAGCCAAATTGAGGGTTACTTCATAAAAAGGATCAGCTGTTATTACCCAGGGACACCAGTAAGGCATATGGAAGGGTACTGCTGTGGTGATTCAAATCCTTTAACCCCTTACTGACATCGTGCGGTATAGTATGTCCGATGTCAGTATCCCCTGCTTTGACTTGGGCTCTGGCGGTGAGCCCACCTCAAAGCCGGGACATGTCAGCTGTTTTGAGCAGCTGACATGTGTCAGCAATAGCCACGGGCAGAATTGCAATCCCCCCACAGCTATTAACTAGTTAAATGCCACTGTCAAACTCTGACAGTGGCATTTAACAAGTGCTTCCAGGAATCTGGTTGGAAATACGCTCACCGATGACCCACGACACGTGATCGCGGGTCACCGGTGTGTCGGCATGACAACCAGAGGTCTCCTTGAGAAATCTATGGTTGTTGATGCCAGATTGCTATGAGCGCCACCCGGTGGTCGGCGCTCATAGCAAGTCTGTAATTTTGCTACATAGAGGCGATCTGAGCATCGCCTTTATGTAGCAGAGCTGATCAAGTTGTGGCAGCTTCTAGCCTCCCATGGAGGCTATTGAAGCATGCCAAAAGTTAAAGAAAATTAGTTTTAAAAATATAAAAACAATATATATAAAAGTTCAAATCACCACCCTTTTGCCCTATTCCAAACAAAACTATAAAAAAATCAAACATACACATATTTGGTATTGCCACGTTCAGAATCGCCTGATGTATCAATAAAAAGAAAGGATTAACCTTATCACTAAATGGCGTAGCGAGAAAAAAAATCAAAACACCAGAATTATGTTTTTTTGGTCACCACGACATTGCATTACAATGCAATAACAGGCGTTCAAAAGAATGTATCTGCACAAAAATGGTATCATTAAAAACATCAACTCGGCATGCAAAAAATAAGCCCTCACCCAACCTGAGATCATTAAAAGTGGAGACGCTAAGGGTCTCGGAAAATGGCACAATTTTTTTTTTTTAGCAAAGTTTGGAATTGTTTTTCACCACTTAGATAAAAAAGAACCTAGACATGTTTGGTGTCTATGAACTCGTAATGTCCTAGAGAATCATAATGGCAGGTCAGTTTTAGCATTTAGTGAACCTAGCGAAAAAACCAAACAAAAATAAGTGTGGGATTTCACTTTTCTTTGCAATTTCACCGCACTTGGAATTTTTTTCCTGTTTTCTAGTACACGACATGGTAAAACCAATGGTGTTGTTCAAAAGTACAACTCACCCTGAAAAAAAATAAGCCCTCAACATAGCCAGATTGATGGAAAATGGAAAAATAAAAAAGTTATGGCTCTTGGAAGAAGCGGACTGAAAAATGAAAACGCAAAACCGAAAAAAGCTCCGTTCATGAAGGGATTAAAGTGTAATATTCTGATTTCTTATTTCTATTAATAAACATATTTCAAATCATTGAATTTTCAGGAATCAATAAAGCCAATTAGTGTATTTTAATCATTCATTTGTATTAATTAGACTCATTGCATATTAAGAGATCAATGAACCATCTGATGTGGTTCATCTAGTCCCATTAAGTCCTATAACTGAGTCTTATTTTCCCAACATTTTACTTTGCCTTTTACAAACTGTTCTGTTTCTGTTCTTTAAGAAAGAAGTGTTTCACTCAAGTTTCTGAAGACATGTCTAATGCCTGAATGTCTCTCTTTAACACTTTTGTAATTGATTAATGAATGGAAGTCTAATCTGCATACCATGTGGGGCTTTATTTCATGCTGCATTCCATACGGGCACTCTAGTATCAAGTGGTTTGGCCAAATTCATTGGACCATAGGACAAGCTGTGTCTCTGTTACTATAGTTATTTCACACTTAACCTTGACTGTTGCTTTATGGATAGATTTTTTGAATTTGTCATCAACAGATTGGAAAAACAGACTCAAATGCTGCAATGGGCTTTTGTATACCACACACTAATCCAATTGTTTTTCCATTCTACAAACTTTAGGTCAACAATCAAGCTGCAGCCAGAAACTAATTAATTTGCAAATGGGCTTTTTTTTCACAGGAGGAGATCTTTACAAAGCTATGTCAGTTAAGCCAGTCACACCATAGTGGCATGCATTGTCATGACATCCTCCTTCTGGTACATCTCTTAACTTCCCCCATGCACATGAACTCAAATTACCCAGTCATCAGTAAATTTGTATTGAACACCAGCTGAAAGTTCAATGTAGTGGTCTGAATGAAGATTGATCAATGATGGTGAGAATCATGTTGGTATATGTGTGTGTTCCATTTGACACTGACATTGTAAGAATAAACATTTTTCACATAGAACTTAGAAGCAAAGTTTATTGATAAAGCTATCTTTTTTAATATGTTCATATTCAAAAAATGAATGCAGTGGTAAATAGAGCAGTAGCAATACCCGGATTATGTAAAATAATAATAAATAATGACTAGAGAATAGTGATGAGCGAAAATGCTTGGATAATCTGCTATCCAAGTGTCTCGGGCATGCTCAAATAAAATGTTCGAGTCCTCGTGGCTGCATGCGTCGTGGCTGGTAGACAACTGCAACATTTGCGGGGATTGCCTGTTCATTAGGCAATCCTCAAATATATTGCGACTGTCTAACAGCCACAAAACAGGCAGCCATGAGGACTTGAACATATGATTCGAGAACGCCCAAGGTACTCAGATTACACATTGTCTGAGCACGTTTGTTCATCACTATTAGAGAACAATAATGTCACATATTAAAAGAAATCGCCTTGAGCAACTTCTGTCCATGGTCCAGGTCAGTGCTTTTTGTCTAATGACAGGAGCTGCATGATGCACAGAGCTGCACAATTTCTTGAGTGCATTGCATTTTTTAGCATTATTGTGGTAAGGAAAAAAAAGAAAATGTGGCTGTGATTTTTTTTCATTACAATATTTACCAAATAAATTAATTTTTTAACTTTGATAGATCGGTCTTTTTCGGATGCAGCGATACCGAAGATTTTTATTTTTTTCCATTTCTTTAACTTGGAAAATGGGAGTGATTCAAACTTTTTTTTTAAGTTTTTTATATTATCCACCTTAGGGAACGTGAACCTATGATAATTTGATCTCTTGAGCGACATACGTCATAGTATCACAGTTTTCTATGATGCCTAGCCACAGGCTGGAATTTAAAAAGGGATCAGATGACCTGCACCAGGTCCTTCAGCCGGCCCCCAATTGTCATACGACCTATCAGCTCCCTTCAGTTGTGTCACAGAGGGAGGAGATGGGCACCCGAACTAATGTCAAGACTATCAGTGTTAACAGCAGCATTTTAAAGGTTAACAGAAGTGAATGATAGGCACGTTGTTTGCTTCTGTTAAGGTACTGTCACACTAAGCGATATCGCTAGCAATATCGCTATAACTTGTGACGTTATAGCGATATTGCTAGCGATATCGCTGTGTGTGATACTTACCTACAACCTGCTCCCCCGCTGGTTATCACTGATCGCGCGAGAACATCCAGGACTGTTTCTCGTTGTCAGCTTCCTGCGGCGCTTCCTGCTGTGACGACGAGTGACGCGTGGAGCCTGGCGGGAGGACGCAGGATCGCCTGGTGTGACAGGTAAGTAGCGACCCCCATCCCTAGCGATGTCGCTGGTGAGATCTGCCTGTGTGGCAGCTCACTAGCAACCACTTAGCGATGTACCAGCGATCCTGACCGCATCATATCGCTGGTTGGGATCGCTGGTACATCGCTCAGTGTGACAGTACCTTTAGAGGCAGATGTCAGCTTTACAAAATAGCCAGTATCTACTTTCCGTGGACTGAGCTTTTATTTTTGGTCCACTCCAAAGCCCCTGACCTACACAATGACATCTATATCTGTCATGGGGTGTGCAGGGGATAGGGAGTTTGGACGTCTACTGGCAGAAGGTTTTTTTTTTTTTTTTTTTTTAACTTTTCACCCACAAGCCTGTTTGAACCTTCATGACAAGGCCATGTTTTACAATTCTGAACAGTGTCAATTTATATTGCAGAAACTGTGGAATGTTTTAACTGATCCCACTGATTCGGAGACTGTTTTTTCGGAACATATTGTACTTCATGATGGTGGTAAAATTTATTTGATAAGACTTGAGTTTATTTGTGAACAAATCAGAAATAAGGCTCAAATTTTGAAAATTTTGCTGTTTTCAAACTTTTAATATTTATGCCCTAAAATCAGATAGTTATGTCACACAAAATAGTTAATAAATAACATTTCCAAAAAGTCTACATTACATCAAGCACAATTTTTGAAACATAGTTATTTGTTAGGAAATTGGAAGGGTTAAAGGTTAAAAGTTAACCAGCAATTTCTCAATTTTACAACAAAATTTACAGAAACATTTTTTCTACAAACCACATCACATCTGAAGAAACTTTGAGGGGTCTATATGACAGAAAATAACCAAAAGAGACACGATTATAAAAACTGCACACCTTGAAGGTGCTAAAAGCAACATTCAAGAAGTTTATTAACCCCTTGAGGTGCTTCACGGGAATTAATGGACTGAGAAATGAAAAAAATTAACATTTAACTTTTTTTACACAGAAATTTTAATTTAGACCACTTTTTTATTTTCACAAGGGTAACAGGAGAAAATGTACCCCAAAATATGTTGTGCAAGTACTTCTAAGCATTCTGATACCCCATATGTTGGGAAAAACTACTGATTGGGCCCACAGTAGGGCCCGGAGGGGAAGGAGTGCCATTTGACTCTTTTAAAGCAGAATTTGCTGGAATAATTAGCCAATGCCATGTTATATTTGAAGAGCTGTTGATGTGCCTAAAAAGTGGAACCCTCCAACAAGTGACCCAATTTTGGAAATTAGACTCCTTAGGGAACTTATCTAGATGTGTGTTGAACACTTTTAATCCCCAGCTGCTTTACAGAAGTTTATAATGTAGAGCCATTTTTACCACAAATATGTTCTTTTAGCCCAAATTTTTTTTATTTTCACAAGGGAAACAGGAGAAAAGGGACCCCAAAATATGTTGTTCAATTTCTCCTGAGTGTGCAGATACCCCATATGTGAGGGAAAACTACTATTTGGGGCATGACGGTGTGGTAGGGGGCCAGGATTGGGGGGTGAACCACTGCTTACCCTGTTCGGATGACACAGACACCAGGCAATGCAAGGACGAGGCAGAGACAGATTTCAGTAGTAACAGTTCTGGATTTATTCGTCATCCTCCAGACGACCACAACCACGCACCGCAGCCTCCTTACAGTTCTCTGTCTCCTGGCCAGGGTACCTGCACCTTTGCTCCAGTCGAAGTAAAGTCCCTCGCGGATTTTGCACTGGGGCTGTCCTAGATCAATCTACCGCCAGCGCTACACCTGCCTGAGGTCGTCGTCCAATCGGTACCCCCGGGGCCTCGTCTGTCCTGCGGTCCGTCGGGTCAGGGCCACCCCCCTGACTGTCTCTTTGCTGTCCATCCCCTGGTCGAGCTCTTCTCTCTTCACCATCTTCTACCGAGCTCCTCCCTGGACTAGACTGCCTGGAACCCTATCCTGTTCTATTTATCCCCATCTCACCGGGAGTTCCCCTCCTGAGTTCCTATCTCCCCGCCCCCCATGACAAAGTGTTTCTCAAGCCAAAAGCTGATGTTAAGTCCTAAGCTACTCCCCCCTGCCATCTTGTGGTCATTTTTAGGTACTGCACTCTCCTATCCACCTTTCCCAGCTGTCACCCTTCTCTCCTGTCAACCTCCGTCTCTTGTGCACAAACCATCCCTTTCTACTACCAGTCACATCTGTCCATCAAGTCACCTTCCCCACAATGGGGCTCAGAAAGGAAGGAGTGACGTTTTGGAAGGCAAACTTTGATGGAATGGTCTGCAGGTGCCATGTTGCTTTTGAAGAGTCCCTGATGTGCCTAAACAATGAAAACCCCTCATAAGTGACCCTATCTTGGAAACTAGATGCCTCAAGGACTTTATCTACATGTATGATGAGCACTTTGAACCCACAGATGCTTCACAGAATTTTATAACACTAATCTGTGAAAATAACAAAAAATATTTCCAACAAAAAAAATTGTTTTAGTCCCAATTTTTTTAATTGTAACAAAAATAGCAGGAGAAAATGGACCCTAAAATTTGTTGTGCAATTTCTCTTGATTACAGTGATACCCCATATGTGGACAAAATCTACTTTTAAAGCATAGTGCAAAGATCAGAAGGGAAGGAATGCCAAATTCGAGTTCAGATTTTGCTGGACAGGTTTGAGGGTGCCATGTCACATTGGTAGAGCCCCTGAGGTGCTAGAACAGCAGAACTACCCATAAGTGACCCCATAATACATCTCATCTAGGAGTGCAGCCATCATATTGACACCAAAGGTGTGTCACAGTCTTTCAATACCATTAGGCAGTGAAGAAAATATATTTACATTTTTATCACCACAATTTTGTTTTTGTCCCAGATTTTATATTTTTACACTGGGAAATGGGTAAAAATGGCACAAAAATGTGTCCTACAATTTTGCTGAATATAGAAGTACCCCATATGTGGATGTGCTGTACTGCTTAGCCATACAGCAAAATTCGGGAGGGGCGGAGTGCTATTTGTCTCCTGGAGCGTAGTTTTTCCTAGAAAAGTTTGCGGACTCATTATGTAGACCCCCTAAGTGCTAGAATAGTAGATTTCCCCCTCAAGCGAGGGTGAAAATTGCCAACTGCCATTGTAGTGCCCTGTATGTTGTAGTCATCAGTATGTCGTAGTGTCCACCTCATGCTTCTGGAGACATGCACAAGTAAATTAGGCGGGCTCTCATCATTACAGAAATGCCAAACATGTAGACGCTAAATGTGGCTTAGGCACACTGAGACTCCGAATGGAGAGGGGCATTTGGATTGGGGGTGAGGAGCCATAGCGCTATTCCAAAGCCTTTGTACTACCAGTAACGTGGAAGTCCCCCATATATTTCCGTTAACGGATAACATACCTGAGTGAGGATTTGCTTTTTGTGGATTGAGTTGAAGCTTTTATAGGGAATATTTTGCATAATGTTTGGGATCACATTTATCCTGCTCGCAACGCTGAGCACTTTGGTATTTGCAACTAAATCTCCAAGTGAGGTGATCTAGAAGAAACCCCTGAGGGATTCATTCACTATAATATGTCAGTAGAGTTGCTATGGACTCAGTCTGGCCTTTGTTCAGATTTGTCCTTTTCAGAAATGCACAAAACTGTGGCTGACCGCGCTTTTATGCACAACTAAAAAGACAGACATCGCTGGATCACATGCCAGAAAGCATCTACAGTGCCTTCATTTGCCATTTTATAGGAAATCTTCAGCTGGGAGTTACGTCTGAAGCACGTATTTACACAAACTCTGATGTAATCGCTCAGCGAAGAGCACAGAATAAATGTGAACAGAGCCTAAAGGCCCCGTCACACTAAACAATGTCCCAGCGATCCCACCAACGATCTGACTTGATGGGATCGCTGGGACATCGTTAGGCAACCCCAGCGATCAGGACCAGCGACGCTGGATGCTGGTTTCTAATGTAAACATCGGGTATCCAGGAGCCGCGCGACTCCTGAATACCCGCTGTTTACCTTGGAAACCGGAGTACATGCTGGTTTCCAAGGTAAACAGCGGGTATCTGATCGCTGTTCTCTCGCTGCCACATGCAGCGATGCGCACTGGGCAGTGGGAAACCAGCCATCGAAAAAAGGCCCAGGCCACTCAAGCACGATCAGCGATAACTGGCAGGGGAGCCGGTCACTGATCCCTGTCACACACAGCGATCTCGCTGGTGAGATCACTGATGTGTCACAAAATCAGTGATCTTGCTAGCGAGATCGCTTAGTGTGACGAGGCCTTTATTGTGATTTTTGAGAGACAGAATGAAAAAAATCAGTAGCAGGTGAAGTATTAGTTGCCGTTTTTCGTACGGTATAAGTGATTACTAGACGAGTTTATTCTTCAGGTCGGTGTTATGAGAACATTACCAGAATTATGTCTGTTTTTTTTGTTTGGCTGCTGTTACACACTAACAGACACTTTTCACCCCCTTATTTTTTATCTCGTTTTATTCCACATTTTGTTCATCGGTATTATGATAAAGAATTGTTTTCTAATTTACTTTTTGGCAGTCAGTGTCAGGTGTCAGCTGTCATATCTGCTTAACACCAGATGACAATTGACATGACATATACAAACTTCACCTGAGAGTTTTATGGTTGTGGAATAGTCCAGTCCATGGCAGCAGTTTGATTTAAAAAACAAACAAACTGTGCTTTAGTCATAGTCTCGGAGTCTAGTTCCAAGTCTCTGCCACTGCCACCGGTGACTTATTGCCTGCGTCACGTCACTCATTGGTGCTTAGTTATTGGAGCAGTGCTGCCATAATGATGTAAGTGCTGCAGACTACAGCAGACACAAGAAACAGCTGTAGAGACTTAATCCTCGACCTGGGGTAGGTGAGTAAAGAACAATGTATCTTTTTAACGCTAACTGGAGCTGGAGAAAAGAGAGTTTTCCAAACCAGAAAATTATTTAAACTCCAAAATGCAATTTCATTTAAAAGTATAAAGTACACTAATTTATGTCTAATGTATAAATATATACATATGTCAACTTATCAAGTCTCGTGAAAAAATTGACTAGAATCAATACAAAGAAACATGACTTTTACCATTTTACACAAACAGGGAAAACTAAATTAATTTCAAAAGTGACAAAGAATTCTTGGGATTTTTAACTATTCTCCACGGTTTATTCCAGAACTTACAATCTAAGTGTTTCCACATCCACTTTGTTTTATAATAGGTGTTCTGCTTACCATTTAACCATCTGGAGTCATGCTGCTCTGTTCTAATTGGATGATGATTTCCAAGCGTGCGGAAAATGGCAAAATCTCTTCCCATAAAATCTGCTGCAGTCCCTGAATACAACTCCCCATCTGTGAAATGAAGCAAAAAAATCAACAATTTATATTTTTAGCCAGCTCAATCATACTTGAATCCCACAATGTTACACTGTGACTTATGTATGTCCTTTGTAAAACAGCAACAGCACGCTCGCTTTACAATTCCGTAATTTATATAATCCAGTAAACACCAGATGTGCAACAACTTTTTTCAGTGTAGAACTGTGATATTTCATAACCACCTTGCTAAAATCACTTGCATGTATTAAACCTACAGTTCTGCTTTGCTATAGATAAAATGTAATATGTTTTATGGCTACCTGTTCAATTTTACACTATGACAAAATATGCATACAGCCAAATGAATTTAAGTCTACAAAGAAGACAGAATTCACAGAGCGTTTGCGTTTTACATGCAAATCGGCAGTATATATCAGGAATCATAAATAACGAATTTTTCAGATATCTGCTGACATATAGCAGTATCCATAGACTACTACAGGTCACAGGCAAAAGGGTCAAAATGAAATAACCGTCTGGAAGATTGTCATTTGCATATTAAAACAGATTTTTTCGATGGTTGCCAACTCTACACTTCTATGTTTTTGTTTTTTTAGATATATAACTAAAAATAAAGTAAGAACAGTGAAACTATATGTTAACCTGTTCAACCATGGGCGATTTTACGTTTTCCATTTTTGTTTTTTCCTCCCTTTCTTCAAAGACTCATAACTTTTTTAGATATCCGTACATATAACCGTTTGATGGCTTGTTTTTCATGGGACGAGTTGTACTTTTAAACGACAAGTTTATTTCATCACGTGATGTACTAGAAAGTGGAAAAAACTTCTAAGTGCATCAATTGCAAAAAAAGAAGCACAATTCCACAACTGTTTGGGGTATTTTTCATTTATTACTCACTATACGGTAAAACTGACATAGCAATGATTCTCCAGGTCAGTTTGCGTATGTAGATAACATACACATGTAAAAAAAAAATATATAAATAAATTTGTTTTGTTTTTTTCACCCTTTTCCGAGACCCGTAATGTTTTAATTTTTCAGGATATGGGCCTGGGAGAGGGTTTATTTCTTGCACCCTCAACTGACAGTTTTACTGATATCATTGTACAATAAAAAAAAAAAATAATTCTGCAGTTTTGATTTTTTTTCACTACACTGTTTAGCGATTGGATTAATTTACTTTAAATTTTGACAGATCAGACTTTTACAAAAGCAGCAATACCAAATATGCATTTTTTTCAATTGTTTTATGTTTAAGAAACAAAAGGGGGTGATTTGAACTTGTATTTTTTTTCAGATTATTTAAAAACTTTTTCTCACTGTTTTCTGTATTTAATAGTCTCCTTAGGGGACTGGAAGCTGCGATCATCAGATCGCTTATAGTATGCATAGCCGTGCATTAGCACGGCTATGTATAGCTAAAACCATTATCTCCTCTGAATGTCACTAAGAACTGGCTTTCACAGGAGTGGAAAGTGGTGGAAGTGTGATGAGGTAAATGACACTATCAGTGGAAATTTAACATGTTAACAGAAGTTGAGGAAGCTATGCTCCACCCATTGCTGTTAAAAACACATGATGGCTGAATTAAGCAACCATCATCTGCCAGGAAAGATGTGGGATCTGTGTGAGAGAATGCATCAAAGTAAGGGACATGACATTTGAAGTACATGTACACATCAAAGGTCATGAAGGGGTTAAAGTATTTGGATGTCTTTGGGGACAAACTTAATATTTACTTAAAGTAAACCTGTCACCATGAAAATGAGGTCCAATCTGCAGTCAGCATAATATTGAGAAGGAAGAGTTGAATAGGTCAATATATTGATTTTGTGAGAAAAGATTAATAACAACCAGTGTTTTAATATTTGAAACCTCTGCTCTTTCTTGGATTTTTGGTCCAGTGAGCAGTCCCATCAGTGACTGACAGAATTATTTGTATAAAAGTGCATACAGAAATAGTTGTCAATCACAGATAGGGCCTCCCATTGGACTGAAAATCCCTGAAAGAACAGAGATGTAAATGATGTAAACAAAGATTATACTGAATCTTTTATTACAAAATAATATATCATCTTTTTCAGCTGACTTGTTGTATAACATGGTGCCAGCGTATTGGACTGCATCTTCATGGTGACAAGTTACCATTAAACACATCTGTTTAAATCTAAAGATAAATTTAATGAATTAAGATAAAAAATATGCACAGTTTGGCATTTTTTGCCCTATATATACGCATTCCAGGTAAAAAACCTCAAATGTGTTCATATCACTACTTCTGAGTGTCCACCTCCAGCAGCTGAATACACCCAAAAAAGTTTGAATCTCATTTTGAGGCGAATTCGGACATAAGCCCTGAAGGGGCCACTGAACGAGTGGCAATACACAATGTGAAAGCATCCTCCTTGAAAAGACAGCAAAGACAGCCTTAGTCATCTCAAAGTGACCTCAACAGTTATTGTAATGGGTAAACTGATGGTAGCACTTTTTTGCTGTCCTGTCACAAACTATCAGTAATGTTTATTTAGTTTTTTAAATATTTCTTTCCCTATCTCTATTGCTAAGCTGTGAAATCCAATATCCAGACTCACCACAAAATAGCTACTTATTTTCCACCTCTGCTTTTATACAGGCTGAGACAGTCCCTAAAAATCGACTTTGCTATACCATGCAATGTGATAGCTTGAACAGATAACGGGGAAGCCCATATAGCAGCACCTAAGTGATGTGAGCCATTTCTGGCTCATGCAATCTTTTCTATATGAAATGGTTGTGGGCATTGTTATTTTAAATTTGTGCAAAATATGGAATATGGACTACTCATATGTCCTAGTCACACAAGTTATATTTTCGAGATCTCTGGAATGGGTTGAACACCTTCCAGGGTTTTGAGCTACTCTAGCACCCCAGGGTGGGGCAATACGTAGAATGTCTGGTAGGAGCCAGGTAGCAAAGCAGTGTTTGGTGTCAATGTGTAGCAGGGGGCCGGCCTGATCCAATGGTGCCAAAACCGCCTTCCTGGGACTGCCCATTAAGGAGTTATGCCCATCTTAGGTTTTGGAGTTTTTAGCTGCCAAAGGCAAGGTGAGGGAATTTAGGTTCAGCCCAGAGGGCAGGAGGCGAGTTACCCAAAAGGGTTTAATACTCGTGAGAAGCATGCCATATTGCTTTTTCTCTGGGAAGATCGCATGATGAGAATTCAAGGTACAAAGGGGACCATCAGCCTTCCATGTGACAGCCCCTCCCCCGCAAGCCAGGCCTTTTATCTGACTGGTAACTGACTTATAGTCTGTATATTTTGTACTACTGCTATTGTATTTGCATAACTGACCATTGTATATGTAAATGTATAACCATTGTGTATATAGTGTTTGGTGTAGTGTGCCCTTAAGATGATTAAATATATAATTTAACCATATATAATTTAACCTTGTGATGCTCTTTTATCTTGATCTACAAATCCACATGTCTATGATCTCGACTTAACTTTCCATGCTACCAGGGCTGGTTTCTGGCCTGATATACTCCCACTAATGGACTGGGTTTATATTTAATGAAGAACTTGTTGCAGTCCTATCAGACTGACCATGCTCTGTTTCACTGGGGCTAGTGAAAGGGGTTTATCTGCCTGTCAGGGTTGATAGTGAGTGTGGTGCCACATCCTCTCACTCAATGTGCCTCCCTGGATCTATGTGGACAGGGGATGTCTGTGTAAAACTTTGCCAAGCTGACCTTATGTGTCCCCAGGGTGCAGAACGTCACATTGGTGCAAGTAAGGAAAGCATACCACGTGATCCCTAGAACGTAATAGTGACCTCAAACAAGGTGGCGAGGTGTGAGTTCTTTACATGCACTGGCTGTGGTGAGATTTGGTGTGATCTCTATGGTGCCATCCTTCACAACATGGAATCAACTGATTCATCTCTAGTCAGTATCCATATGCTTTACATTAACTTTTATACAAATGTAATATAGAATCAAAGTGTCTTTGTTTTGTATTAGCATTTGTGTCATGTGTTCATCCGAGTTGGTTTCAAATACAATATTTATTAGCAAAACACAGGTTTTACAGTGAGCTGGAACAAGAAATCCACACATTACATTTCTCAGTCCCCTTAATGCTACTCTTGGCTTTCACTTGCAAACTGCATCAAAACCTGCTGTGGTATATTTCCATTAAACATTGTTTGTGAAAGCATACTAAAACGATTTTTCATTGGACACAAATTAGGGTACAAAACTTTGACCCAAATGGTTGTCACCTTGAAGGAAGTATTTATTAAGAACTAGGACAAATATCCTGTACCTCTTTAGATTATAAAGCACATCTTTTATTAGGTGCTTGTTATCAATGAACTAGAATCCTTACAATATCTGAGAAATTGGTTGTAAGGTAAGGCCTACACTAGGTCAGTTATTTACTGTACTGTCCCATGCATTTCATTGCAATTGTTCTTTAATTATTATTATTTTAGACACGGAGTTTTGATTTTTCTACACAAAGTAATTGAGAAACTGTTTTTAATAAAATTCAATATATAAAAGCACTAGGTTTTTTATGGAATTTTAAATTTCAAATATTTTATTTATTTTACTCACTTATATAGCGCCATTAATTCCACAGCGTTTTACAGACATTATCGGCACTGTTCCTATGGGGCTCACAGTCTAAGTTCCCTACCAGTATTTCTTTGGAGTGTGGGAGGAAACCAGAGTACCCTGAGGAAACCCACGCAAACACAATGAGAACATACAAACTTTTGTCCTCGGTGGGATTTGTACTCAGGTCCCCAGCGCTGCAAGATTGCAGTGCTAACCACTGAGCCACAGTGTTGCCCATATCACTTTCACAAAGGTCTACAGTTGTTGTAAGGGTAAAAAAGTGACATCAAAAGAAACAATAATAAGTTAGTATACAACTAATTAATGCTATATATTTTCTTAAAATATGAAAAATAACATTAGAAAAGAAGTCTAAAAATGAATGAATATTATAAATACAAGATAATAAGCAAAGATACAGAATCAATCAAATTCACATCAAAGATAAGCAGTACTACAAAATTATCTGGCAAGCTCAGCATGAGGTATATGAGCAAAAATGTACCACACTGCAGTCTTATTAACAATTTGTGTGTGGTTTTCATCTTGAAGTACAAAAATACCCTTAATTACAGCCCTGCCCATGTAATTTTAAGAAAAACACAAAAATGTGAAGCACTGAAGTGACTTTGATGTTTTGCTCAACCTTTATATAACCTTATGCCTGTTTTGTTATCACTTACTCCACAGGCGCCTGAAAAAAAGAAAGAAAAGAAATCGATGGAACCTAGTATAAATGATCAGTGCACCTTCCCATTTCTTCGCTGCATGCATAAAGTCAGTTCGAAAGGTGCAGAACAACAATGAGAGAGTGCACGTCTAAATAGTGATATAGCATAAGCTGTTATTAAAATGTGTCACAATAGGATAGTAAATTCTTAATACAATTCACATAGTAGTAAACTTGCAAAAAATAATATTTAGTTTTATCTAGTAAGTAGAAGACTATGTAAAAACATGTACAATCCAATCAATAGGAAACATGTGCTCAACTATAACTTTATTAATAATATAAAAATTACAAGAGAGGTGCAGATCTGAAAAAAACATGAATTAACTAAATTATGAGGATTTTCCCTGCAACTTTGATTTGCTGCAAAGTTATTGTTGTGAATTGAATGTTCCCTATTATGCTCTGGGATATATCTAGACACCAGTGCATAATAAAGATGTAAAAACAAAAAATAAATCAATCATACTCACCTCAATGCTCACCTCTCCAATGCTCCATTTCGGCTGTCCAGTTCTCCACGCCTCCCCTTTGCGCAAAATCTTCAGCCCAGTGTTTAATCTGGGCCATTTCTTTAATCTGCAAGCAGGCCCCAGAGGTCCCTTTGCAGTTCATGTCTGCAAGTCATGGCCTTAGAATAAACACGGGGCTGGAGATGTGGCATGATGGAGTTGTGGAGAATGGGACAGCTGACGAGAACAGGGAGCGGTGTGGACAGTCGAAAAGGTAGGCTCACCTATCTTGCTAGTGCTCGCTGCGCGGTTCTCTACACCTCTGTTGCGCTGCATTTCCAGCTTGTTGTCACATCTAAGACAGGACTTCTTTTTGCAAACCTCACAGGTAACTGTGCATTTGCAGTGTTCTCTGACGCCTGCTTGTGGTTTAAAGTCAAGGCCTAGAGTGAAAACCATGCCAGAAATGTGGAGTGATGGAGACACAGACAACTGGATAGCAAACAGTGAGCAGCAGAAGTGGGTGGGAGTTAACCTTTTTATTCTTTTGAAGTTTTCACTGGCTCTTTACTGTTCAGCAATACAGCATCCTCAACTGGCTGCCAGTTTGCAGAATTTCACAAAGCAAATTACAAAAAGACCATATTTTCCAGAATGCTGATTTTTGTAAAATTTGAGAAGAATATAATTCCACCTAAATAAATTTGCTCATCTCTAGAAACTTAATCTCTATATGGGCAAAACATTCTGCAAAACATTATTTGTCCTAGGTGCTAAGCAAAGCAGATGCTTTAACAGCTGTATAGTAAGGAGCAAGGTATATTAACAGTTTTTATTTCTGTGTGTATTATAATATATATATATATATATATATATATATATATACACACATACATATATATAATTATACACACACACGGCTCTGGAAAAAATTAAGAGACCACTGCACAGTTTCATAAAAACCAGCTTCTCTATGTCTGACAGCCATTCCATTCCAGTGTCAGTTGAATTCCAACCAGAGTACACCTCATTCTGCTTAATGTGCTTCTGATTAGGTGATCACCTGAACTAAATCTTATTTAATGAAGGAAAGTATAAAAAACCCTGCTGTGGTGTTCACGATCCTCTTGTAGTAGGACAAGCTGAATGGCAAAACACATGCTAGTAATATCCCAAAAGTAATAGGAATGAAAAAATAACTTTAACTATGCCAAAGTAGTTGAAAAGAAAAGTCTTGAGTGAGGAAAAGAAGGGCTCCATTCTGACTTTACTAGCAGAGGGATACAGTGAGCATCATGTTGCCTCCATTCTTAAAATTTCTAAGATAGCAGTCTATTACAACAAGGTCAAAGCAGCAGACATTGGGGACAGCAAAGCTACAGACAGGCAGAGGGTGAAAACAACTCTCCACTAGCAGCTGGGGTGAATTGTACGACAGGAACAGTTCGTAACAGGCTCCTAGAGTCAGGGCTCAAGTCATGTAAAGCTAGAAGAAAGCCTTTCATCACTGTCAAGAAAAGGAGATCCAGGCTGAAGTTTGCCAAAGACCATAAGGATTGGACCATGGAGGACTAGAGTAAGGTAATCTTCTCTGATGAGTCAAATTTTCAGCTTTGCCCAACACCTGTTTGTCTAATGGTTTTACGGAGACCTGGAGAGGAGTACAAGCCACAGTAAGGATTATAGAAAAAATTGGATTTTTCTTTTCAAAAGAAAATATAGTGCATACTAAAAAAAATTCTCATGGTCGACTAGTTTTTTTCTTCTTTTTTTTCTTTTTTTTGCACCTACTGTGAAATTTGGTGGAGGATCAGTGATGATCAGGGGATGCTTCAGCAAGGCTGGAATTGGGCAGGTTAATTTTTGCGAAGGACATTTGAATCAAGCCGCATACAAGGTTATGCTTGAAAAACAGATGATTCCTTCTGCTCAGGCAATGTTCTCTAACTCTGAGGACTGTTTTTTTCTGCAGGACAATGCGCCATGCCACACAGCTAGGTCAATCAATGTGTGGATGAAGGACCACCACATCAAATCCCTGTCATGACCAGCCCAATCTCCAAACCTGAACCCCATTGAAAACCTCTGGAACGTAATCAAGAGGAAGATGGATAGTCAAAAGCCATCAAACAAAGAAGAACTGCTTAAATTTTTGTAACAGGAGTGGCATAAGGTCACCCAAAAGCAGTGTGAAAGACTGGTGGAAAGCATGCCAAGACGAATAAAAGATGTGACTAAAAATCATGGTTATTCCACAAAATGTTGATTTCTAAACTCTTCCTGAGTTAAAACATTAGTATTGTTGTTTCTAAATGATTATGAACTTGTTTTCTTAGCATTATTTGGGGACTGCAAGCACTGCATTTTTTTTATTATTTTGATAATTTCTCATTTTCTGAAAATAAATACAAAATTTAGTGCTTCTAAATTCAAAGACATGGTGTCAGTAGTTTATAGAATAAAAGAGCAATTTACATTTTACTCAAAAATATAACTATAAAGAGAAAAATCAGACAAGCTGAAAATTTTGCAGTGGTCTCTTAACTTTTGCCAGAGCGCTATATTGATATATATATATATATATATATACATATACACACACACACACACACACACACACACACATGCGTACACACATACGTACATAATATCGCTAGCAACTAGCTTTTGTTTCCCTTTTGCGAACTTCAAGAAATTTTCACAGGTAATTCATATTGTTTATTAACACGAAAAGTATAGTTCTGAACATCAAAAAATCATTTACACTATTTATTGTGAATGAAGTGAATGAACGTTCTTTTTAAACCTAAAGCTTGTATTTTACTGAAATAATCCCTGCAGGAAACCAGTCTGTGGTTATTAACTGTGAAATATTCAAAGAAATTGTTGCCATTTCAAGCCGGAAGGTCAAGAATTGGCTTCATGGAAACTGTCTCTGGAAACAGTGAATTATAAAACCAAATGTAACTAGAGAACAGATGTATTCTCACTTACACATTAAATTAAATACATTGTTGCAAACCAATAATAGTTACATACTGTAGTGAAACTGCAAATTGCACTGTAAAATAAAACATTAAATGCTACCATAAACCAAATGCAGTTATACAATTAGTATTACAGTATGTAACCCGGTTCAGTTTGTTGCACAACGAGGACCAGTAACTGCAGTTCCTCATGCATGTTATTTCTAGAATTATTAAGCAGTATAATAATGCAATAATACATTTGTTTAATGCCTTGATTTCTCCAAGAAATAGATGTTTCTGCCCCAGCTTGTATATATTTAACTATGTCTCCAAAAAGGAAAGGGCAATCACAAGTTATATGAAAATGGTCACTTGATTAACACAAAAAAAATCCAATTATGGTTCCCAATCCTTTTGAACCATATAGAGCAGTGGTTCCCAAACTCCAGTCCTCGCGGACCCCAATAGGTCATGTTTTCAGGATTTCCATAGTGTTACACATGTGAGAGAATTCCTGATGCCTTGATGATACTTCCATCACCTGTGAAATACTAAGGAAATCCTGAAAACATGACCTGTTGGGGTCCGCGAGGACTGGAGTTTGGGAACCACTGAATAGTTTCCTCCAAATCAAATGAGAACCTTCCAATTTATCACTTATATTTAAACTATATGTATAGATGATATGATAATAAATAACATATAAATGCAATTATCTCTTGTAGCTGCCTGTAACTATATGGTGATGTTTTTGTTACAATGTGTTTACTTACCGATCAAAATTGATGCAGTTAACAGCTTTGGGTCGTAAGGACTTTTTCCCCTACCGTTTTCAAAACCTGAATCCACAAGCTTAAATATATTATCCTGGTTGAGAAAAAAAAAGGAGACACTTTAAGTAATTAAAACTTTAACTAGTAGAGTCCTAATATATGTACATAGAGACTAGAGATGGAGCAAATCAAATTCAGAATTATTTACCAAAACCCATTTTTTTGTGATTTGATTAGCAGGAATCCAACAAATGTCAGCCTGTTTGGTAAACACGATCTGCTCTTTTGCTTGATTGGAGTCAAAAATAATAAAAAAAAACACAATATTATGCTCAACTTTGACCCTCCCTATTCTGGTTCCACAGATTCTCACCCAGGTTATCATTGGCTCACTTCCTCCATCATCTCCAATTATCTGTCTATACTCTATGGCCAATGATGCTGAGTAGATCTTAAATGACATTATGATGTCAATTGGTGTTACATGTCATGACATCGCATGAGACCTAGTGAGCACTGGATGCACAGTAGAACAAACAAGATGGCAGAGAAGACTGGAGGAAGAGAACCAGCAGAGGACCGGACGTGAACCAGAAGTGTTAGGACATTTGAAGAGTTAGAAGAGTATAATATTTTTTATTTTTTTACCCCTACATTTTTTGTGCTCAGTCATCTACATGAACCTTAATTTATAAGAATAGCTATTTTACCAGTATTTGAATTTGCATTGAATAAATTCAACATAAATCGAATTTTGCTGCCAAATTAAATAGAATCTTGAAAATTAAATATTGGCCAATTTATTCATCTTTAATATAGATCTATGTGCACACTTTTATTTACAGCACTTATTTCTTATTAAGGTCACTACAGTCACTGACCAGAAACTGATCCGAGCTCGACATACTAATATACTGTAGGTCTCTATGATGCTATTCAGTTCATATCAGGAAACCCGCTGTCGGCCTGTGCATTGTGGTCATACCGAAAAGCATGGATGTGAGAAACCAGTCTAAAGCTGCTGATGTATGTGTAAATTGTGTGATAAAAAGATGTCCAGGCCAGTATCCAGCATATTGTACTGCACATTTGTCCAACCTTAAAGCTAAATTATATGCTGTGCCAGTACCCTAGAATTTGAGCATCAAAATCTGCATCTGATTGGCACTTCCCTTTTTATTCCTTACTAATAATTATTATAATTAATAGCAATCTTCCCAGTGGCTATCAATTTACGTCAAGGGGAAGGCCATCCTTTTCAATTATAATTTCTCCTGTATTAATGCAATGCGTTCCATTAAAGAAGGAAATGGCTATTAGAGTGAAGCGAGCGGAAAGAATATTGAGTGTTTATAGGCTTCAGTTCAGATACAGAGCTGACATGTGAAGTCTATTTCTGTATCATACAACCAGCATCATCATAACTGGATGCACACTCCGAAGTGATTCCCACGGAGGCCCACAGGACCAAGCAATAAAAACATTTGTCTCTTCAGCCGCATTCCTTTCATTTCAAGTTGATTAAAGGAGACATCTTCGAGTGAATGTAAGAGAGCTTGCAGAATATGATGCTATACGTTACTGCACAAATTGTAGCAGAAAAGTAACTGCAATGCTTCGGGTCAGAGGGCTTATGAGGTAAAGACAAATGACGTGGGACATATTATTGCTAATAGGCGAAAAGTCTGTGATCTATCAGTTAAATATTTAGCCTTTCCCTAAAGTTTTATCATATTTTGTTAACTAATGTGAAATGCATATGGGTGACTCAAGTTGGCCAGATATATCTGATCTGCATTTGCCTATGCAATGTTAACAAGACATATTGGGGCCGATTTTGTCATTTTGGACAAGTCATTACGATGAAATACCATTATCTGTGGTTCACTGACCACAATATTGCCCAAGGTGACACACTCACAGCATATGGCACAGTCTTGAAAGACAATTCCCAGACATTGCACTTTCTACAGTTTCCAAAACTCCCATCGAATTTAATTAAAGGGAACTGGTCACCAAGTTTTCCCCATATAAAGAGTGGTCAGCACCAGTACACTCTCTGTTACAGCATGCTAGAATGCTAAATACTACTTGATATGGAGAAAACCTGGTGACAACTTCCAATTAAGAGGGCCATGCAAACAAACAACATACTGAAATAGTGAAAGTTTGCATTGCTAAATATGAATATACCGTATAGTTTTCATAAATAAACTATGATATGATGTATTTGCAGTATAGCATGTAGCATTTATTAGCAATATAATAGTTAAATAAAAATTCTATATTGCACAATCTCCAAACGTGGATATCTGAGGCACAATACCTACAGTATTTAGACTTGCAGGCACCTCTCATGTAAAATGCTACACTTATAACATTTTCATCAGTTAAAGGGGATCCCCTACTAGGACAACCCCTTTTTGATCATAATGTTTGGCCCCCATAAAATAATAATAAAGCCTATACTCATCTCCCATGCCAGCCCCCTTCCCACAGTGTCAGCACTCATTTGCCCCAGAGTTCTTATGCAGAGTGTTGTCAGATGTGACGCCAGTGCCCAATCAGCGCTGGCGTCACTGTCCCGGCCTTCAGAAAAATTGAACATGAAGAGGAATCCAGGGCTGCAGCTGATCTTGGACAACCTCATCATGTTTGATTTGTCTGAAGGTGGAGACAGTGACACTAGCGCTGATTAGACGCCGGTGTCACTTGTCACAACACCGCATGAGAACCTTTGGGAGAGCGAGTGCCGACACCGAGGGAACGGAGCCAGCATGGGGGGGGGAGAGTATAAACTTTATTATTTTATCGGGCCCAAGCGAGGGGTACGACAAGAAGTTGTCCAAGTAGTGGACATCCTCTTTAAGTCAAGCTAATCTTCAATTCAGCAGTAGCACTGAAGAGATGAATAACAATTGCATCAGAACTGCATTTTTTCTCTATATAGGGCAGGGTTCCCCAACTCCAGTCCTCAAAGCCCATCAACAGATCATGTTTTCAGGATTTCCTTAGTATTGCTCAGGTGATAATTGCTTCACCTGTGCAATACAAAGGAAATCCTGAAAACATGATCTGTTGGTGGGCCTTGAGGACAGGAGTTGGGAAGCCCTGATATAGGGGACACTCAAAAATGGCAAGTGATAAATCAGTCAGTGTATTCAAATATCTTTAAACATAGCTGGAGATTATTGGTTGTATGAAACCCATATGAACTAGGTAATATAAAATTAATTTAAAATTTTACTTTACAATTTTTGTTCCAGTTTATTTGGGTATATGCGTATATGCTTGCTAAAAAAAATCTTGTGTAAGAAAATCTGTCACTTATGAATCAAATTCTTCATGACAGAGCCTTCTGCATTATTTATCATTAGGAAAAGCAACATTATTTATATTATTCTTCATTTACCAAAGAGAAACTATATAAAGCTAGAGTTTGGAGAATACCTTGAAAAAAAGATATATATATATCCTGACTTGTCTTCAGTGAGTATCATTCTGTTCTTCCGTAACAGCAAAGATCATTTGAAAGTTTCTTTCTCTGATTCTATTGTTCTGTTTTGCCTTTTATTCATTGCCTTTTCATCAGTTTATGTCTAGTTTTGTGCGTTTTACGCCTTTTTTGCTGACATCCAATTCATTATTCTACTTTATAACTTTTTTAAAGTCTATTTTTTATGTGCATACCTGTTTTTTTTTAAGCTTTGTGGGTGGAGTCTAGCAATTCGACATGTTTTAGCCAGATCAATCAACTGTGACTATAAAAAAAGTCACAAAATTTGTTGCAATTCCACTCCAGATCACCTATATATTTTTAAGTACGCCAAAAGACATTTGTGACTTTTTATGTGAGACTTTGCACAGCAGTGATAAAATTCTGGTGATAAAACCATCATTTTAAGCAAACAACAGCACACAGCCTGATAAGTGACACATGGCTGAATTCAGAGTTTTAACCCCTACATCATGATGTCTCAGATTAACTAACAAAAATCTGTTGAAATATTCCCTTTAACACTGGTCATGCACTTTAGACTTCTGTTAACAGCTACACCAACTTCACTATACATATGCCTAGTAGGAGTATGGATTTGGGGAGACTGTTAAGCCCCCAAAAAAACATCATGAGCCCATGGTCATATTGCACAAAGGCAAATAAGATGACAAAAGGGAGCCCACTCCCCAATTTAAGAATCTTAAGGTACGGTCGCCCTTAGCGATGCACTAGCGACCCCGACCAGCGATATGACGCAGTCAGGATCGCTGGTGCATCGCTAAGTGGTCACTAGTTAGCTGCCACACAGGCAGATCTCACCAGTGACATAGCAGCGGTCCGGGGTCGTTACTTACCTGTCAGACGAGGCGATGAAGACATCCTCCCGCCTGTGTCCACGCGTCACTCGTTGGCGCCACAGGAAGCCCAGCAGGAAGCTGACGACGAGAAACGGTCCAGGACGTTCTCGCATGATCAGCGATAATCAGCGGGGGAGCGGTCGGAGGTAAGTATCACACATAGCGATATCGCTAGCAATATCTCTGCTACGTCACAAAAATCAGTGACGTCATAGTGATATCGCTAGCAATATCGCTTAGTGTGACAGGCCCTTTAGACATGGCTGCACAGTGAAGCGCCTAACAAGCTCAGAGTAGGGTAGTGGAGAAAGCCTACAAACATAGCTCATTCCAATAACAGGGAATGGAAGACAGGAGACCATTTGTTCCTACTTCTGGTGGGCTCATTTGAAAAACAAACAATAAAATAGATGTATGTAAAAGAAACAATATAAGAAAAGCAACTCTATGTTTATAGCTCTGCTTTGTGAATAAAACGCCACTTGACCATAATAGCGCAAAGGTCAAATCTGTTAAGTGAACAATGTGGTCATTGCACATGTTTAACGTAGTGAAAACAGCTTATAAATTACTAACTTCCGGTCTAATGAAAAATGTTTGTTGTCATAGATGTCAAAGATATACATGCTCCTGAGGTACTTTAGACATGCTGGTTAAAAAGGTTAAAAGTTAATTTAAAATAATAAGAAATGTAAATGTGGCAGCTCATAAACTGATACGATAACAAATCTCTAAAAGAAAGAATATCTCCATGGATCTACTCTATTCTACGATCTATAAATCATTAATAATGTAGTCCGAACTCTTAACTCCCATTGCTCCTTCTAACGTGCCCTCTAATCCTTTGTAAACATGGACAATTTAACCTCTGTCCCACATGCTATTTCTCAGTGCTAAAGGGTGCTGCAAAGAAAAAGCATTTCATTCATCATCCAAATCACATGATGTAACTGAGATTACATATATACTGTATGAAGCCACATAACAGCGTAAGTGAACAGAAAACATCTGACAAATTTTACAGAATACTAAAATAAGAAGTAGATGGGTCCAGGTCTATTATGGTCAACCATAGAAGTTTTTGTCCATATTGCTGTGACATCACTGCTGCTCCTTTTTACTCTAAGTTTTTGCTAGTCCAAAAAAGTAATGCTGATCGGCACATCCAAAAAATAGATAAAATCTTCCAATTTTATTCCATAAGTATCGAAAAATTAAAATTCACATACTGGTGACAGAAAAAGCACTCTGGCACTGTGTGCGCCCTTTATCATGAAAAATCACATACATTCTCTATGACTATGGGCGAACAAGCCGCAAGAAAGAATTCATGTTTTTTTCTATGACCAGCATGCAGATTTGTTTGATTCTTATGGAATAAAATTTGAAGATTTTATCTATTTTTGGATGTGCCGATCAACGATACTTTTTTTTGGTCTAATTTCCTGACAGTATCAGGATGTATTTCTACCCACTCAATTCAAACTTTTCATTGCTTTAGTGACTGGTGAAAGTCACAGCCATGGGATCCCATTGATCAGATATTTATCTGCTATTGAATAGCAGGTTATATACAGTGGTGTGAAAAAGTGTTTTCCCCTTCCTGATTTCCTATTCTTTTGCATGTTTGTCACACTTATATGTCTTAGCTCACCAAATAAACTTAAATATTAAACAAAGATAACACAAGTAAACGCAAAATGCAGTTTTTAAATTAAGGTTTTATTATTAAGGGAAAAAGAAATCCAAACATACAGGGACCTGCGTGAAAAAATGATTGCCTTCTAAACCTAATAACTGGTTGGGCCACCCTTATCAGCAAGAACTGCAGTCAAGTGTTTGCGATAACCGGAAAGGAGTCTGTTGCAACGCTCCGGAGGAATTTTGGCAAAAACATCTTTGCAGAATTGTTGCAATTCTGTGAAGCCAAATGAGATGAGAGGGTGGGCATGCAATCATTCAGGGATCCCACTGTCCCATCTGGCTACACTATCCAAGGTATTTATGGGCAATTATTGTATCACTGTTATATTATGGTACTTTTACTTGCACAATTTGGATATTGGTCCAGGCCACATGGGATGTTGCCATAATTGAATATTGGCAGTGTCTTTGTATCTACACTAATTTTGTGTCACATTAACATGGGTTTATGTCAGTGTGTGATCCCTTAACGTGCGCCAATTTTTGCATGCGTGCATGTTTTATTCCTGAATAAAATGAATAAAGTCCAGCTCACCAGTATGACATCATGGAACTTGGAGCACGGATCCGCCGTGTGAAGAGTGGAACAAAGCAAAATAGAGGAAAATCCAGCTTCACAAAAAGTGAAAAAATCCATTTCTTTATTCACTTAAAAGTTCAGAGATAGAGGATACAATATCAGCATAAATAGCAGCAAAAATGCGTTATCAACGTGTTTCTATTGTCGCAGCACCCTTAAGGGCATGTCACACTAAGAGATATCGCTAGCAATATCGCTATAACTAGTGACGTTATAGCGATATTGCTAGCGATATCTCTGTGTGTGATACTTACCTACGACCGGCTCCCCCGCTGGTTATCGCTGATCGCGCGAGAACGTTCAGGACTGTTTCTCGTCGCTCACTTCCTGCGGCGCTTCCTGCTGTGAAGACGAGCGACGCGTGGAGCCAGGCGGGAGGACGCAGGATCGCCTGGTGTGACAGGTAAGTAGCGACCCCCGACCCCTGCGATGTCGCTGGTGAGATCTGCCTGTGTGGCAGCTCACTAGCGACCACTTAGCGATGTACCAGCGATCCTGACCGCGTCATATCGCTGGTTGGGATCGCTTGTACATCGCTAAGTGTGACAGTACCTTTAGTCAGGTTTTATTCCTTCCCCTCTTTTCCTGTATATGATCCTTTTGAGTAAAGCTTTTTGTATATTACATTAATACTTGGGATATTGGATCATCTCTTTTTTCTTTGTTGTTTTTGATATATTATAGCAGAAATTTATCTGTTTAATATTTTATTTAATTTAGGTTTTAAAGGCGGTTAGGGGGCAATCACAGGGCCCTCTAGATTTGGATTTCTTTTTCCCTTATAGTAAAGACCTTCATTTAAAAACTGCATTTTTGTGTTTACCTGTGTTATCTTTGTCCAATATTTAAATTTGGTGATCTGAAACATTTAAGTCTGGCAAACATGTAAAAGAATAGGAAATCAGATAGGGGGCAAACACTTTCTCACACAACTGTAACAGACATTTGTGTAAAGGCCCCGTTACACATAACGATGTCCCAGCGATCCCACCAATGATCCGACATGGATGGGATCGCTGGGACATTGTTAGGCTGATCGCTGGTGAGCTGTCACATAGACAGCCCCTCCAGCGATCAGGACCAGCAAGCAAGCTGGTTTCCAATGTAAACATCAGGTATCCAAGAGCTGCGCGGCTCTTGGATACCCGCTATTTACATGGGAAACCAGCGTCATTGATTGCTGGTCTCTCGCTGCCACACGCAGCGATGCGCACTGGCCAGCGGGAGACCAGTGATCAAAAAATGGTCCAGGACGATCGTGCACAATCAGCGATACCCACCCAGCGGGGGGGGCGGTCGCCGCTAGCAAGATCGCTGTGTGTGATGGGGCCTTAAGACTATGTTCACATCTACTTCAGAGCTGCCATCACAGATTCCATTATGCATCATGAGGAAAGCAGAGCATCATTTAGCACCACTGTACGTCTTAGTTTATGCGTAATCTTGCATACAGTTGAATGCATATAAACAAAGACTATGATAAAGAACACATTGCGCATCCGAAACAGGTTAGCATTTTGTATGTACATTACTTTCTGATGTGCTTTACAGTTATTTATTGATAACAGAAATAAGTTTTTAATTTGGAGGCCTGATGATTCTCTTTTCAGTTGGGTATAAACATACATCACTGAACTATATCCAGTTCTTTTTTTTGGTCTTTTAGCTGTTCTTCTGCTTTCTATCAAAGCGAGATCTAATAGAGGGAAACAAATAAAACACATGCCATAATTTTGCTAGCTAAAGATTTGTTTTTAAGACTTTCACATTGAAAGGTGAGATCAGTTTAAGTTCAGATATGACAAGTTTAGTAGGAGCCCGGGATGACAGCTGATTCCCTGGGAAAATATGTCCTTGAATGAGCCATTCCAGAACCTTATTAGACAACCTTGTTCTGTTAACATGCAGAATAATTGGAAGAGGGACTTGTGGATGGATACTAAGGATAACTGCAGACAGTTTCATGTTCTCCAGCTACACTTTTTTAAATTCTTGCTCTGCAAGCTGTAATGTGATTTGTTGTGGCCAAATAAATGTAAATCTGAAACACTGCACAGGAATACATTCTAGTTAATGAAAAACAAAATATTTATAATCTCATCTTACATATGCATAGAAAATATTGTACATGAACTTTGTAAAACAACATTTGTATATTATATTTGTCTTATATGTACAAAAGGTTATTAAACTAGCAGCATAATGAAGAGAACAACTATGTCTGGTGATAGAATCATAGAATGGTAGAGCTAAAAGGGACCTCAAGGATTATTGTGTCCAACCCCCTTGCTCAATGCAGGATTCAACAAACCATACAAGACAGATGTTTGTTCAGCCTCTGTTTGAAGACTTCCATTGAAGGAGAACTCACCACCTCCCGTGGCAGCCTATTCCACTTGTTGATCACCCTCACTGTCAAAAAGTTTTTTCTAATATCTAATCTGTGTCTCCTCCCATTCAGTTTCATCTCATTGCTTCTAGTCTTTCCTTGTGCAAATGAGAATAAAGCTGATCCCTCTACAGTGTGACAGCCCTTCAGATATTTGTAGACAGCTATTAAGTCTCCTCTCAGTCTTCTCTTTTGCAGTATAAACTTCTCTATGTACTGTATACATAGATGCAAATAAGTAAGAAAAATACTTTAATAATTTTCTAAATATATGTAACAACCCTGCTCGCATCACTGCATGGCCTCCCATCCCCCACACACAAATTACTCACTGCTCCAGACCTTGCTGTGATTTCTGTCTGCTGCCAGCTCCATGCTCTGTGCTGCTTGTCTCTTATCTGCTCTGTGCATGTTTCCTGTCTGTGCGCATAGGGGGCGGTGCCAGAACTCTCTGGTTCTTATGGAGTCAGGATGCACCTGTCTAATGTGTCCCTGACCAATTACCAATAGCCTTCTAGTATTTAGTGCAGCTCCACCAAGTGGAACCTTACCTGTGCAATGTGTTAGTGTCTTGCTACTGAGCTGCCAGATCTTGCTCTGTGTTCCTCCTTCTGTGGAGGCTTTACTCCTTGCTTTGCTTGGTACTTGTCTGTCTGCCCTCCAGAAAGCAGAATATCCTGGTCTATGTGTCTTTGATCTAGTCTTGCTTTGTACCTGTGCATACTCTGGTCCCTGTGTCCTTGGTCCTGTACCTTGTCTTGCACTGTTTCCTTGTCTGAAATCTCTCCTACCTTTGTCTGTCTGTCTCCTTGTCTTTGGCTTCTTTCCCTGCTATGTCTTTCCTTGTGTCCTCCCTGTCTACTTGTGTTCCACTCTCTTGCGGCTCTGTTCATGCTCCTCTCTCTTGTGCCTCTGCCTGCTCTGTACTCTTTAGGCTGTACCTGTGCTCCGTACTCTTGCAGTTCTGCTTGGTTCTGGTTCTGCTGCTGCAGAACCTCTTGCTGCTCTACTACTCTTGTCCGCAGTCTTGCAGCCCTGCTTGTGCTCTGCTCTCTTGCAACTCTACCTGCTCTGTACTCTTCAGGCCGTGCCTGTGCTCCGTACTCTTGCAGTTCTGCTGCTGCAGAACCTCTTGCTGCTCTACTATTCTTCTATGCAGCCTTGCTGTTCTCCTCCTGTGTGAACAGGTCCAAACTTGTTCCATCATACATTACACTCTTTCCTGTTAGTACCCATACCTTCTCCTCCTGTGTGAACTGGTCCAAACCTGTTCCGTCATACTCCACTCTTTCCTGTCTGTACCATACCTGCTCCTTCTGTGTGAACAGGTCCAAACCTGTTCCACAATACTCCACTCTTTCCTGTCTGTACCGGTACTAGCATCCTCTGTGTGAACGGGTTTCTACCTGACCTTCATGCACAACACCTGCCTGCCCCGTGCCTCAGCCATGCCTGCTTGCCCTGTGTCTCAGCCATACCTGCTTGCCCTGTGTCTCAGCTGTGCCTGCCCTGTGCCTCAGCCGTGCCTGCTTGCCATGTGTCTCAGCTGTGTCTACCTGCCCTGTGTCTCAGCCGTGCCAACCTGCCCTGGGTCTCAGCCGTGCCAGCCTGTCCTGTGTCTCAGCTGTGCCAGCCTGCCCTGTGTCTCAGCCGTGCAAGCCTGCCGTGTCTCAGCCGTGCCAGTGTGCCCTCTGTCTCAGGCGTGCCCACCTGCCAGTGTCTCAGCCGTACCTGCCTGCTCATGTTTCTGCTGTCCCTGCCTGCCAGTGTCTCAGCCATGCCACAGTCTCCCAAGTGGGATCAGCAGCCACAGCCATACACCATCCTGGAGTGGAACCTGGCAGCTGCCTGCCGCACAAGCCTGACCTCACCATCAGAGGCTCCAGTGAAAACCAAGGCAGCTGTCCTAGTCACGCCCCTTCCAGAATAGTCTGGTTTGTGGCACAGTGGGGCCACAACCCCCTGGCTCATGCCCACCAGTCAGGGCATGAGCGTGACAATACATTAGTTCCTAAAAGAAAAACCAAAAGAGAAGATAAAGATTTAGGGATCAGAAAAAGACCTAAGAGGGATACTTGGAGATACAAAAAAAGAGTAACCTGATCTTACAATCAAACCCTGGAATCATTCTAATTTGAGAGCAAGACTACACATGGCAAAAATATAAATTATAATGAACTAGAGCCCACACATCACTGAACATCCCTTTCTCCCAGCCTGGGGTCCAAAGCATCGCCCCACTTCTGCCTCTGCCAGCAGCGATCCTGGGACCCTTCTCCACTGCAGCCACCACCCTCAGTAAACAATAAGATGCATGGATTATACGAAGCACCACCATTTTACTCAAAAATATTTTTGTCTATTTTTCTCCCCAAAATTTGGGATGCATCTTATAATTCGCAAAATACGATACGTCCATCAAGTTTAACCTTCCTTGACCAGTAATTCATTATCTATTTCTATATTATTTAAAACCATCAATAACATTTGTTGTGATAAAAGCATCTATCCCTTTTTAAAGTGTTGATATAGTGTCTACAATTAATTTTTGTGGCATTCTACTGACTGAATACTATAAAGAACGCTTTCCAATTTAACTGCCTGAAACACCTATCATCCACACATAATGCACATCCCCTGGTCCTTAGTATGGTCCTTGGAAGGAATAAGTCATGTGTGTCAGTTCCTTAAATTGACTAAACATGTACTTATACTTGTAAATGAGATCACCCTATGAGCTGTATTTTTTGTATGCCAAATAAACCCAATATTTATATTTGCACAACTGCAGCACTAAAAAAGATGAGTGCAAATAGTTTGGGATTAATACAGAGATTCAAATGATAGTGAGAGAGATAGTATAGATGCAAGCAGAAGTACAGGACTCTGTGTGATTCATCAGTAATATGCTGTAGCTAGAATTTGAATCACAACACAATTGTTTTCTTCATTCTTAATCCACTAGAAAGCAACAGCAAGCTGCAAAAAAAAACTTAAGTCAGTTCCAGTCAGAGACAGTATGTTTGCTACTCACAAGTGATTGTAATGAAATTTAACTGTGACTGTGTCTCAAAAAGTTTGATTGTCACAATGATTTTTTTGCATGTGTGTCTAAGGCCTCTTTCACACTTCAGTTTTTTACAATCAGTCACAATCCGCCAGGTTTTGAAAAAAACGGATCCGCAATTTTCTTTTGAGGATCCGTTTTTTTCCCCATTGACTTCCATTATAGGCAGATTGTGACGGATTGCCGTCCGTTGCATCTGTTTTTTTTGCGGATCCGCCAAAAGTTGCTGTCCGTCACCATCCTCAAAGATTTCAAAACGGAGCTTGCAACGTTTTTTTCTCTGGCGGATCCTCCAGACACTGATTTAACCCAAAATTCTTTCTGGGTGCCGGACAAGAAAAAAATCTCTCTCTCTCTCTCTCTCTCTCTCTCTCTCTCTCTCTCCTTTTCCAGGCTGTGATTCCTTTAAAATTCTTCATTTGTCAGATCCGTCAAAAAAACGGACGGGTGGCATCCGTTGTCATCAGTGCTAAAACGGATCCGCCATCCGTCCTTTTGGCGGATTTTGACTGATGCAAAAAACTGAAGTGTGAAAGAGGCCTAACTAGTCATCTTTTGCATCAGTACAAAAAAAACACAAATAGAATGCCCTGTCGCATGTGCTGGCTTCTTTGGACCTACCTATCTAACATTTCTTATTTCAGAATTTTTGGGAAAGTTGAATTCTGTTAAAAAATGTAAAAAAAAATAATATAAAAATAGACATTTAATTGGGCATGTTTGTTTTTGCACAACAGTTTTAATTGTCCAATTTGACATCTGTACATAGCTCACATTTTGCTTTCTGGCATTGCACCTACCTACTTAGCACATTTTGCTATGTCCTTTTTGCCAAAGTTTAAATAATTAGGGTTGAAAAGATTGTCTAAAGTAAATTATGTAAAAAAATTTACAGTAAAAGAAAAAGTGCCAATGACAAAGGACAGGGAAGCATACAAGAAAAAAGTATACCATGGCTAAGAATGGAGAGCAGCAGTAGAAGCACCAGACCTGTAACATCCGTAACGTTTCATTTTTGGTTGATGGGGCTCAGTGGATTTTGTTTCTTGCACCCGGAGTTGATATATTTATTGATACAATTTGGAGATATATACAGTGGGGAAAATAAGTATTTCACACAATGCAGATTTTGCAAGTTTTCCCACCAACAAAGACTGGAGAGGTCTATAATTTTTATCGGAGGTACACTTCAACTGGGAGAGACAGAATCTAAAAATGAAAGCCAGAAAATCACACTGTATGATTTTTAAATAATTAAATTACTGTTTATCGCATAAAATAATTATTTGCTCACCTAACAACCAGCAAGCATTCTGGTGCTCACAGACCTGTTAGTTTTTCTTTAACCCCTCTGATCATTGCCTCTATGTAGCAGAGCTGATTGGGTTCTGGAAGCTTCTACGCTTCCATGGAGACTATTGAAGCATGCCAAAAGTAAAAAAAAAGTTTTTAAAAATATAAAAAAATATATAAAAGTTCAAATCATTCCCCCTTTCGCCCCACTCAAAATGAAACAATAAAACATCAAACATACACATATTTGGTATCGCCATATTCAGAATCGCCCAATCTATCAATAAAAAAAACAACCTGATCGCTAAACAGAGTAGCAAGAAAAAAAGTCAAAATGCCAGAACTACGTTTTTTTTGGTTGCAGCGACCTTGCATTAAAATGTAATAACAGTCAACCAAAAGATCATATCTGCACCAAAATGGTATCATTAAAAATGTCAGCTTGGCATTCAAAAAATAAGCCCTCATCCAACCTGAGATAACAAAAAGTGAAGATGCTACAGGTATTGAAAAATGGCACTTTTTTAACCAAAGTTTGGAATTTTTTCACCTAGATACAAAGAAACTAGACATGTTTGGTGTTTATGAACTTGTAATGACATGGAGAATCATAATGGCAGGTCAGATTTAGCATTTAGTGAACCTAGTAAAAAAAGCCACACAAAAAACAAGTGTGGGATTGCACTTTTTTTGCAATTTCACCTCACTTTTTCTAGTACACACCATGGTAAAACCAATGGTGTATTTCAAAAATACAACTCGTCCCACAAAAAAACAAGCCTCCCATGGCCATATTGAAGGAAAAATTAAAAAGTTATGGTTCTGAGAAGAAGCGTAGCAAAAAATGAAAATGCAAAACCGAAAAAAAGCTCTGGTCATGAAGGGATTAAAAAAGCCCTCCTGCTCCGCACTCATTACATGTATTAATTCTACCTGTTTGAACTCTTTACCTGTATAAAAGACACCTGTTCACACACTCAATCACTCTCCACCATTGTAGACCTGCACCTACACTGGGATGGGCTACAGGAAAACAGGCAAGCAGCTTAGTGAAAAGACATCAAATGTTGACACAAATATTAGAAAATGGAAGAAACACAAGATGACTGTCAATCTTCCTCGGTTTGGGGCTTCATGCAAAGTCTCGCCTCGTGGGGTAAGGATGATTCTGAAAAAGGTCAGAAATCAGCCAAGAACTACATGGGAGGACCTGGCCAATGACCTGAAGAGAGCTGGGACCACAGTCTCAAACATTACTGCTTTTAATACGCTATGTCATCATGGATTAAACTCCTGCAGTGCATGCAAGGTCCTCCTGCTCCAGCCAACCCATGTCCAGGCCCATTTGAAGTTTGCCAATGACCATCTGGATGATCCAGAGGAGGCAAGGGAGAAGGTCATGTGGTCACCTGATGTCAAAATAGAATGGTTTGGTTTCAACTCCACTTGCCATGTTTGGAGGAAGAAGAATGAGTACAACCCCAAGAACACCATCCCAACTGCGAAGCATGATTTAGGGAAATATCAGACTTTGAGGGTGCTTTTCTGCAAAAGGGACAGGACGGCTGCATCTTATTAAAGGGAGGATGGATGGGGTCAGGTATCACAAGATTCTGGCCAACAACCTCCTTCCTTCAATAGCAGCATTGAGGATGGGTTGTGGCTTAGTCTTCCAGCATGAAAAAAAGTCATTGCAACTAATTGATGGCTCTGTAAGAAGCACTTCAAGGTTCTTGAGGTTCTCGACAGTCTCCATTCCTGAACCCAATAAATAATCTTTGGAGGGAGCTGAAACTAAATGCTTCCCATGACAGCCCCAAAACCTGAAACATCTGGAGAAAATCTGTATGGAGGGGTGGGCCAAAATCTCTGCTACAGTTTGTGCAACTTGGTCAAGAACTCCTGGAAACATCTGACCTCTGTAATTGCAGACAAAGGTTTCTGTATCAAATATTAAGTTTTATTTTTCTATTGTATCAAATACTTAATTCATGCAATAAAATGCAAATTGATTAAGTAAAAGTCATAAAATGTGATTTTCTTGATTTTTTTTCAGATTCTGTCTCTCAGAGTTGAAGTGTGCCGACAATAAAAACTACAGACCTCTCAAATCTTTGCACGTGCGCAAACTTGCAAAACAGTCAGCGTATCAAATATTTATTTTCTTCACTATAAAATGGTTTGATTGTTTAGTGTTGAATCCTTTGCGATATTGAGGAAACTGAGAAATTCTGTTCACTTTTTTTTACATTATGGCATTAGCTAATTCAGTAAATTCATTTATAAATCTTGATAGAGCAAAATTTTTATGATGTAGCGATACCACTTATGTGTACTTTTTATTTCTATTCATTTAATGTTTGAAAATAAGTGATTCAAATTTTTTAAAACATTTTTTATTTACTTTTTAATGTGTTTTGTAGACCCTTGTAGGAAATTAAATCTGCCATTGGACAAAGAGATGTACTTTACACAGCAATACAGTAATATTACTGTATATAGCAAAAATCAAAGTCTCTTATTAAAAGCCAGGTTGGCTTTCATATGAATATCATCAGGTTTACCAACATGAATAATTCATATAATACACATAATACATAATATATTTCCTAAATAGTATAATATGTATATTACATTACAGGAACAGATGTTCTAAACTGACTCCCTACTATCATAACAACCCATAAGCACATGGCTGGGGTCAATGGTCTGTTAGAACAATTTCTGACTGTGGTATTTAACAGGTAAATAACTGCCAAGTGCAGCTCCACTCCACTGGTGAATGTTAGAGACAGGTGATAGCGGAATAACACAGCCATCATCTGCCAGTAAAGAATGGGTCCCGACAAGTGACATGCCAGTACTAACATGTGAGTGGTGTGTGTGCTGCATGTCTGATATGTATAACTTGTGTTTGCTGCATGTGTCTGATTTGTGAACAGTGTGTGGGCTTTGTGTGTCTAATATGTGAGCGGTGTGAGCTGCATGTGTCATTTATGGAGGCAATGTGTATGCCACTAAATAGAATAGGAGCTAGGGCATAAGAAGAAATAAGAAAATTATATATATGAAAACATCATTATTTAGCAACAGCTCGAGTACCAATGCCTTGTTAGTATGATACAAAACAAATATGTTTTATTGCAACTGCTTAAAGTAGAAAAACAAAAGAGGACTATGTGGACCTCAGACTAAAAATGTTGTGCTACCCTGGAATAAAGGGAGTGTGAAAAATTCATTCAGTCTCTTCATTTGTTCATAGGAATGCTTTCTTGACCTGGTCAAAAATTATTGATTTCTTCATATAATACAAGTCTATCACAGGAAATCATTGATCAAGTACAGAATAATAAGCCACCAATTATATTTATTTATTGTGCCAAAACCTGTGGTCAATAATTCAAATCCTTACAAATTTATACAATTTGTAGTTCAACTATACTGGTTGTGCAGTAAGATAACTGAATACTTTATTAAGGAAATCCACATTGTGAGATCTACTTGAAATATTAATTTTGGTTGTCTCATGTATACACACAGTCTCACACTAAATAATATGTATAAAATGTATATTTATCCATTATACAATACATTTTGCTTTATTTTTCATAACCTTGCACGTTAAACAATTCAAATAGCTGCTCCACTAAAAAGTTTGATGCTAATCATCAGAAACAGAAATCTCATTTCACTGCTCAGACTGTTGAACATATTTTAACCAGCACTGAACAAACCATCCTGTAATCTGAGCTGAGGTTCAAAAGAAATGGATCAGTTCACAAACAAGATTACAAGCTTCAGCTATAAACTGTTAGTTTCTAGCTGATCACCTCTAATAAACACTATACCTGTCACAAGAATATTTGCTTAGTGAAAAAAAACAATCTCAATGCTGATGAGATGGTCATTTATTAAACTTAATAATTGACAATATTCAACAAGTAAATATCTTCTAAACCCTTAAAAGGATTTTCTTCATACTCTCAATTCATCAAGTACACTTGCTGCCTTTAAATCAGTCACAGAAGATGTTACCAAGTTCATCTCTTTTCCTCCCCCCACTGCCTGCACCAGTGACCCTATTTCCTCTCACCTCCTCCAGTCACTCTCCTCAGCCATCACTATTCACTTAACTAAAATATTTAACCTCTCTCTTTTCTGGAATCTTTCCCTCCTCTTGCAAATATTCAGTGATAACACTAATACTAAAAAAAATCCCTTCACCAGAACTGTTCTGATATTACAGACATGTTTCTAATCTTCTCTTCATCTCAAAACTCCTAGATTGCTTGGTCTGCTGTCCTCAAATCTGCTATCTTTCAGGTCACTTTCTTCTTGACACTTTATAATCTGGTTTTAAGTCTTTACACAATACATAAACTGTCCTTTGTAAAGTTTCTGATGACAGCTAAACCCAATAATAATTACTATATTCTGATTTTAAAGTTTTTCTCTACAACATTTGACATTGATAATTACCATCTCCTCTCTCACTATGCTCTACTCTGTCAGCCTTCAGTATATCACTTTCTCTTGGTTCACATCCTACTACCTCTCTGATTATTGATTCAGTGTCTCATTTGTTTGCTCTTCTTACTCTTCACTTCCCCTTAAGCCTGGGTCACACAGCCATGCGAGAGAATTGGGCCAATAATGCTTATGACACTAGGCTCAAACTTTGTCAGAGTTTGAGCTGAGTGTCAGTTTCCTGTGCTCCGATTCTCTCACATCGCAGAACAGGTGCAGAGAAGTCTAAGAACTTAATTTCTCCATTGTCTGTGTGCATACATTGGACTACGTTCCAAAGATTCAAGTGATTTATAGGAAAGTTGTCTTCATTTTTTTGCAAACTTTGTTGTTGTAATAATCCAACCCCTACATGCCGCCTATAAACATCAGGTTTGTTACCACCAGTTACCAACTATTTCCTGTAAAGAGATGGTAATATCTAAGTGACCTCAACCTAAGACTTTATTTGCTTTAATACATTTGCATTACGAAGCTCAAAACAGGGTCAATACACACCTAGGAGACTTCAGAGCGTTATCCACATATTTTCCAGGAAAGTAGATGTTTTTAAGTCCTGCATTTCAAATCTAGTAGGAAAATTTGGTGAAGCCAGAGCATTCAAATTCTAAACGCTTTGTTAATCTCTGCTTTTCACACATTCCACACACTGAGTAGAACATTGTATCTGAACATATACAGATATTGCCTGGCTACTTGTTCATGTACTGTAACTTTACACAAATAACCTTGTTATCAATAAGATGAATGGACCACACACTGCAATTATTTTATCTTTTGTGTCTACCCCACATCTTTACAGATTGTAAACTCCTGCATGCTGGGTCTTGACTTCATTTGGTAGAACTAGAGAATTATGTTACTCTGTAATATCTGATATTGCTTGTTACATATACCCTATGAATGTTAAAGTATTATATAAATAAATATTTTTTTTCTTAAAATAGAATGCAAAGTAAGTGACAAAAACAGCATATAATTTTGCAGTATGCAATTCTGCATACAAGTTCAATGTAGTTTCCCTCATATAAAGACTCATATACACAATGGCTCCAAACAATCTCAGGGTTCTACGCAGCCAAAAAACATGGCACTCACAAGGAAACCTTACTAAACTATTATATGCCTTTGATTTTATACAAAAACATTTAAATATTTTTAGACAAGCTCCTGCAAAAATCCCCAAATCATTGGTTAATTCAAGTGAAGTCCTCACAGTGCACACTGACTGTGTGCTCTCTAGCTAGCTTGTCAATTCTCATCAGAGCTGGCAAGGGAGCGCCCTGTCACTATGCAATAAAAAGAATATTGTACGATGACAAAATCCTATGGACTACATCAGAATTGACAACTGCCACGTGCTCAGTAGAGCAGAGTATAGGCCAGTCCCTGAACTGGATATCACTGATGAAGTTTTGCTTCAGGGAGGAGGCAGAGGTTGTGGCAGTAAACGCATCATCAACCCACTGATGACAACTCATTTGAGCATCACAGCATAAACTGGCAAGCATTAAAGAGTAAGCAGGTAAAAACTAAAGAAATTATATAGTGTAGTAAGGGAAATTTTTAATTAAAATATATTAGAAAAGAGATTAGATTATGAAATTAAATAGATATTTAGGATTAAAATAAGTGTTAGTTTCGCGCTACCGCTCCATGTTATTGCTGTAAAACGATCATTATATATTCTTATAGAGCCACATAATGTTGCGTAGATTCTTTGTGTACAAAGTACTGAGCATAGAAAAGAATGTGTTGATAAATGACAATCAGGTTCAAGCTTTCATATTTATAGAACCATAGTTGTTATGGAAAGCAGCTATCCTTTTCCATTATATTTTTTGATTCTCTTTTGTGTCTTTATTATTTTGTTCATTTGATAATCAAAACAATTTTCTATGCAAATGTGAAAACAGGATAAAATTAGCTTCAAAGTGTGAAGATTGTGTATGCCTCAATTCATTTTTTACTAGTGCTAATTCTATAATTACAAGGAAAAAGACATACAGTAGCTATTCTGTCGGAGACATTTTCTTCTCTTACTGTAAAGTATATGTATCATTAGCTTCTTTGGATGCAAGAAAATACCGAAGGCAGCTTGATTTCTCCTGAACAAGAGACTTTGTACAGTAAAATTATTTGCTAAAGTATATTTGACTTGTTTAGAGCTGCTGGCACAGAACAACCTGAAAAATAAAACCGACAGGCAATGCTAGTACTTTGATGGTAAACCACAGGGAAATACTAGTCTGCCAAAGAAGAGGTTAAGGCCTAAGAATTGCTGGGGGATTGGAGAATATGAGGCTTACCGAGTACAGTAAAGATTTCTAATAAAGTAGCTATATTAAAAAGTTTATAGTCTCAAAGTCATCACAAATCAAAACACTATTTGAACTTATGAATAAAGGAATAAAATATATTATCATTTTTATTTGTTACTTTGCTTAAATGTTATATGTAAGATTTTACTATTTTACCCTAAAAACAATATAGGCAGGGGATAAGAGTCAATTTATTAGCTTATATCTCAATTAACTGAAAATATATTTATTCGCTAGCTGAAAATATTTAATAACTTCTTGTAAGACTACATTCGGGATTTTATTTGGTATAGCACCACAGGATTTGCTCTTGAATATATTTTGTAAATGAAATACAATACAGTAGGTTATTTTCTTTGCATCTGAATCAAGTTTAAAGAATTGCACATTCATATCAACTTATTTGTATACCTCCTGAAAAGCTATATAGGATGTCTTTTGTTACAGCTTATAAATACATATTGCAAAATGTCAAATATATCAATTGGCAGGTATGTAAAACTGAAGAATATTTTATGGAAGACTGAACCTGTGCTATAAAGTGCATACAACAAGTGGTTACATGCTCATATTCATGTATAGAAATGTTTCTGGAAAGTAAAGTAACAGAATAACATGGCTTAAATAGAGATATGGTAGATAGAGAGATAAATATAGAGAACGTAAAATAACAAAAGTAGTAGACCTGTTTGAACTTTAATAAACTAGTTCTATAGAAGATCAGCGTGACAAGTTGTACATTTGAATGACACCATTCATTTTACCACATAGCAAATTGGAAAATGGGGAAAAAATTCCGAGTGGGGAGAAGTTGTGAAAAAAACACAAATCTCACATTTTTTAGGGGGAATTGTTTTTACAGCGTACATTTTGTGATAAAAATGAGTTTATAATAATAATAGTAATTGTGGCAGAAACTGTGTCCAGTTTTTTATTATTTAAATGGTGAAAAAAAATCAGAAGTTTGAAAAAAACTTTTTTGGGTTGTGTCGCCAATTTTTGAGACAGAAGATTTTTGTTTTTCAGGAGCTGTGTGAGGGATTATTTCTTACAGGGTAAGATGTTTTTATAGATACCATTTTGGGACAGATATGATGTCTTGATGGCTTGTTACAGAATTTTTTGTGGTATTGCAGTGACCCTCCAAAAATTTAGTTTTGGCAATCTTGATTTTTTTTTTGTTCACCAATCAGATTAATTACTTTTATATTTTGATAGATTGGACTTTTCTGAATGTGTTTTTTTCTATTATTTTTACTTTTAATAGGGTTATTTTAACTTTTCTGTTATTTTGATTTTTTTCAAATTTTGTAATTTTTTTTAAATTTTCACTGCTATGCCTCTGTGCCAATTGTCTTTTAATGTGGCTGTCATAGATTGACAGCAGCATTTAACAGGTTAACAATTATCAGAGTCAGGTCTTGGCTATACCACACATTACCTGTTGAGTAAGGGGCGGGCTCACACCATGAGCCCGCTCCATACACCCTCTTTCAACCTGCGCTATACATGTCATGTGGGATGTCGTGAAGGGGTTAAAGTTCTGTACAATCATTGATGAATGGAAAATAGTCCAGAACAATGATAGAGTGAAGGATTGATTGCATTTTTTCATTCTTTTTATGTTTATATTTCCTAAAGAAGTGTGGTTTTCTTGCTTGGTTAGCACTATATAATCATCTGCACAAAATTCTGGGCATACTCACAGTATTTTCAACCTATAAAAGAAGAATATGGCTAACACAAGTCTGATGGAAATAGGCAAGTGCATTAATGATTTATGTTCCCTAGGGCTAGGGAAATTCAATAGGTGAGAGTGGAGGTAACACACCCAATCACACAATACATATGCTGCAAATTTACTTTGGTCATGCTTTTTCATTTGACTTTTTGAAAATGTAAACCACACAGGAATGACGATTATAGGTTTTCTACATGCTTTTTCAAAATTCAATAAGTTTCATGTGCTATCCTCACCTAACCAATGGATTTATTTAGGTTGCAGTTAAGATATGACTGAAGATATACATTTTTGCAGTCGTGAGAAAAACTAAGTACACCCCTGTGAGTTCTACAGTTTTATGTGTCATGAGTAGAGATGAGTGAATAGCTTCAGGTAACTCCTTATCTGAATAGCTATAGTGCTTACAGAATGGCTGCATCAGGAACCCGGATGCCGGGATCGCTAACGATAATCAGCGGTTCGGTGCAGCAGCTGCATGTGTCGCAGCTGTGTGAGTCACACACATGCATGGAGAGCCCAACAAACAGGTCTTTGGACTACTATGCAATACCACCTTGTGATTCTCGTCCCCTTGGTACAGACCATAAAATGAAGCACTATATTATAATGCACATATTTCTGAAACCATATGGTGGATTAAAAAAAAAAAAATCAACATAAGAAAGCTATGCTGAATATTCAGAGGAGCAACAGAGATAGAAAAAAAAGCCCAAATTGGCAACTTTTAACTTGGTGAAAGGTCCTCTTCAACAGAAAACAAGGCCAAAATGCTGAATTATTTTGAGAAAAAATATTTACACTCCATAAATCAATAGTTTTGCAGCAATAATTTGAAGGACACAATTTCTGTAAGACTTAGTTTATCAAAATGTTCTGGAAGAATTTTGACCCACTCTTTTGCAACATTGCCTAAGTTTGTTGAAGTTTTAAGATATGTGTTTATGCACAGCTCTCTTATGGTACCATGATGGAATTTCAACTGGGTTGCAAACTGGAATTCTCTTTGCAATTAGATACATCATGATTATTTTCTTTTTCAGTCATTCTGATGTTGATTTGCTAGTGGGATCACTGTTCCATTTCAGACAAACTTTAGCATTTGGATTGCTGATCTCAAATTAGACTCAATAAATCTTATAATGAGGATTTAATAATCGACTCAATGATTATGAGGTGTCAAGGTCCGGTTGCAGCGACACAAGTACAAATCATCACCCATTCACCACGTGCTTGATAGTTAATATGAGATGTTTATAAAAATATTTAGAATTGAGAGTCCTCAGTGGTTGATACCTTTTAATGGCTAACGGAAAAGATGGTAACACATTGCAAGCTTTCTACTCAGGTCTCTTCTTCAGGCATTGACTAATACAAAATCCAAAGAGTCACATATATTTATGCACAACACAGAGCAGAAAAAATGCAATAGATAAGACAATCTATCAGATTATAAACCCAACAAAGTAGAGCTGGCCGACTCTCATTTTGTCCCACTAAGGCCCTAGATAAAACTGAACACTGCAGTGATATGGAACACCTGAGGGAATATTTCAATGATACAGAAAATTCAGAAAACACTCAGACTGAAGGAAAAGGGATCCTAACAACTAAGAAAAGGTCAGACTGGACACCTCCACCTAGATGCAACCATCATTTGGATAAATATATAGACTCCTTCAGACATTTGATAAAATCCATCATCATAGACACTAACAGAAGACAAGCATCAAACATCAGTGCTCAGGAGAGAAAAGCCAAACAGTCTTTAAAAAACAACAAATAAATCATCATTAAACCTGCTGACAAAGGAGGTGCAATAGTCATGATGAATACGTCAGACTACATGAAGGAAGCAAACAGACAACTGATGGACACACACTACTACAAAAAATGGAGTTGGATCCTACACAGGACTATTACAAGGAACTAAACAAGATGGTGTCTTGTCTGCCTGACGAATCCATAAGAGCAGATGACCTGACACCAGAGAGTCCAAGACATTCTACATGCTTCTCAAAATCCACAAATCTGAAAATCCAGGAGGACCAATTATTTCATGTGTGGGCACCCTTACTGAGCAAGTATCTGGATAGGAAGAGGGTATTCTTAAACCACTGGTAAAGGATACACCCAGTTACATTCAGGACACAACTGACCTAGTGAATAAACTAGCAGCAATAGGTCCTCTACCAGAAGGAACCATCCTGGCCACCATGGATGTGGAATCTTTGTTCTCTAATATCCCACGCCAGGATGGATTAAATGCCTGCAAATTCATCATGGAAAACACAGGGACTGATTCTGATTCTGTGGTCAAACTTATAAAATTCATCCTCACCCACAATTACTTTGAATTTGATAGCAAGATATATCTACAGGAGACTGGCACAGCTATGGGAAGTAAAATGGCTCCACAAAATGCAAATCTTTTCATGGCCAAACTTGAAAGCAACTTTTTGTCCTCAGGCCCCATCAGGCTTCTGGCCTACTACGGCTACATTGATGATATTTTAATCATCTTGATGGCGTCTGAGCCACAGCTTAAGACGTTAAACGAACAGTATAATCAATTTCATCACACCATCAACTTAAAACTCAACTCCTCCAGCACTGAGATTAACTTTTTGGACACCATCATTAAGCTAAAGAACAATGACATACAGACATCCCTCTATCAGAAGCCAATCGACCGACCAACATACCTTAAATGTGACAGTTTCCATCCAAAACACAAAGAACTCTATTATCTAAAGCCAAGCCATCAGATACAATCGTATATGTTCCAACCCCATGGATAGAGATGAACATCTTGGTCGCCTCAAAAAGACCTTTTTGAATCAGGGCTACCATCCAAGAACAATTCAAAACCAAATTACAAAAGCCACCAGAATGTCAAGGAATCACCTGCTACATTACAAAGCTAAAGAAGAAAATAATCGGGTGCCTCTAGTAGTCAACTACAATCCAAATCTGGAAGTTATAAGAGGAGCTGCACAGATATTACAACCTTTACGATAAAAAGATGCCCAATTACAATCCATTTTTCCAGACCCCACTACTGTGTTTTAGGCAGCCCCCAAATCTAAGAAGCATCATTGTCAGAAGTTCCCTGTCCTCTCCAACAGCTGCAGGAACCATTCCTTGCAACCAGACAAAATGTAAAACCTGACCAATTCACATCAGGACTACAAGATCCCAAGTACTTTCAGCTGCATCACATCTAATGTGAGTAATTATTTGTACTAAATGTCCAACTGGGGGTCTGTATGTGGGGGAGACCGGGCAAAAACTGAGAATAAAGATGAATTCTCATCGCCACACAATAAGAGAAAAAAGAATGGATCTACCTGTGGCAAAACATTTTTGTATGCCTGATCACAGCACCATGGACATGAAATTACTGGTATTGAAAGGTAACTTCACATCTCAGAGAGACAGAAAAGTCTGGGAGTACAAACTCATGACAACCTTTGACACTCTCAGTGCAGGAATGAATGTGTCGCATGGATTTATGTATTTTTACATCAACTAAGGAATTTGCTCCTCAGACCTTCATCACAACACATTACCAGACCCCAATCAGAGGACAATAAAACTTTCATACTCCTTATCTATGAACTGTTCCAATATTTATTGCCATAGATGTCTATCACTCCCACACAATGATAGTTCTGCTTCACGTCATTTGTAGGGATGGGCGAATCCTAAATTACTCGGAATCGCTAGACTCTAACGAGTCCGAGTGCAGGACTCGCTACTCGTTGCGAGTCTAGCGAGTCCAATGTTAATTAATGGGGAAGCGAGTTTGCAGCGATTCCTCTGCTGCTGGACCCGGATTGACTGTCAAAAATTATCCTACAGTGATAGCGAGTTAGCAAAACTCTGAATGCTCTCGGATTTAAACTCTGAAAGCAAAACTCGGATTTAAACTCTGAAAGCAAAACTCGGATTTAAACTCTGAAAGCAAAACTCGGATTTAAACTCTGAAAGCAGAAAGCATTGATCTGAGAATCTGAGTAGAATACAAAACGGACCAAAACTAGGATTGCCATTGATTTACTTTGGACTCGTTACTGTGCGAGTAATCGCTTGGAAACTCGCAGAGTACCGAGTCCTGCGAGTCCCCTACTACTCGCAGAGTAACGAGTCCTAACGAGTAGATTCGCCCATCCCTAGTCATTTGTCTTATCTATTGCATTTTTTCTGTGCTGTGTTGTGCATAAATATGTGATTCTTCGGATTTTGTATTAGTCAATGCCTGATGAAGAGACCTGAGTTCTCTCGAAAGCTTGCAATTTGTTACCATCTTTTCAGTTAGCCATTAAAAGATATCAACCACTGAGGACTTTCAATTCTGAATATTTTTCTATCTACTGGCTAACACAGTGCAAAGATATACACCTTTCCTGTATGAGATGTTTATAAAGTTAATGTTGTATTTGGTTTATGTCAAATGTGGTGCAGGGCATTATGGCCTAACATCTCCACTATACTCTGGTCTGTAAGAAAGACATCATTCCTGAAGCCTGATATAGTTTGCTCAGATGCAACTTTGCAGACTTTAACTGTGCTGACTTGCTCTTTTCACAGAGAGGCTGGAAACCCTTCTAAACAAACAGTACTTGTTCAATCCTTTTCTAAATGTACCCTTATGAACCTAAACACTTAAAGATTCTGACGTCTTCAGAGTTGGAGCTTTAGTTCTTGTTTTTTGCAGCTTCTCTGAGCATTGCATGCTTTGACCTTGACATGAATCTTTACTTGGGGAAAAGATAATTTTTTTCCCTCCATATGAATCTAAATACCATGGTCAACTTCTAATTGGCCTCTCTTTGGCCTGGCCAGCCTGGTTGCACATGTTGAATAAACCTAGAACTTCCTCAGCTACAACTTTGACATTACCATCCATTTAACTGCAGGCATTTTCATCGACTGTGATAATATCACTCATCATAAGATGATTATGCAGAACCCTACAATCCTCTGGCAAAATAGATCATGTCACTAATTTTTTTGCTACCTCATCTGAGAGCAGCATAACTTAGGAAAAGAGACCCCAATTCCAACTATGTATCACTTAGTTTACTGGGTGCAACAGTTGTGATACATCTAAAACTGACTGTATCATGTAAAAGAACATACAACACAACAGCTTTCTGTGTACATTGTATATACATAGTAAGCTGCTAATCAGTGATAGGGGTGTGTTTGGACCACTTGGCATGAAACAGCTAGTCAAATACTGATAGTCTCCTGCTGAGTGAACAGCCATACTATTGAAACAACAGCACACAGCCTCATAAGTGACACATCACAGAAATCAATGTCTCAACCCCTAACTCATGGTGTTCACAGAATACGTGGAAAAAACCTGCTGACAGATTCCCATTAAAAATCATTAGAACATTGAAAATACTTGTATTTTTCCAACTTCAGACATTTGAAACTTTTCAGGATTATTATTTAGTGCATAAAGCTATGTAGCTGATACAGTATATATTTATTTAGTTCCATTAAAAAACTTTGATGAAGGAGAATACAGTGTCTTTTGTGTTTTAAATGCACAATTTAGATAATATTTGAAGTACATTTATTAAAACAGGCCTGTCAAAAAGCTGACAATCTTTTACGAGCCCTTTTAAGAGTATTCCCACTCATTGTGCTTTAGTAACTGTATGGTCTGCTTGGAATTTTGTAATGAGAGGCAACTAAAATGTAACATTTATGATGAATCAGAGACCTGGACTTGATCTCTCCTACTTTAAATTGGGAAAGCAAAGTTGGAAAGTTGAAACATATTTCTAACTGGCAGAAGCATGATAGTGCACATCTTTCCAAGCCAGTTTTACAGTTATAAATAAAAGTTTTTGGTTATGTGCTGTACTGTGTGGTCTTCCCTTTGAACGAAGGTCATGTTTAGCAGAAAATATGAGCCAAGTTCCCCCTGAGATGAAAATATGGACATGTGCTATGAATAACATTGTACTTTCAAAATTCAAACTGACGGAAAGCTTCCTATCACATGTGCATAGCAAATAAACCATTAGCACACAGCAAGTTAAGAAAACATGAATTTAGTGATTTTTCTTTTCATTTTAATTGAATGTGTTGTCTGTGCCTCTTTTTTTTTTTTTTTTTTTTTTTATTTATGACCAATAAAAGACCCAAATGGTGACAAAAATTAGTTTTTGGCCACTACTTTTATATTTAGCCATCAATATCTAATTGGTGGGGGTATGACAGCCAGTACCCCAGTCTATCATCTGTTATTGGCACTGGCCGGAAATTCTTGGGTGCTGCCAGAACTCAGCTGCTCTGTCATTTTTATAATGTCTGCATCCAGGTATTGCAAATTAATAGGGACACTATATTTCATCAGCGTCTGAGAGTTTCTACGCCAGTATCAGAACCGGTGACTAGTGCAGGGTGCCGAGTGTTGAAACCACATTGATTAGTCCTGAGAATGACAGTCTCATAGAAATATATGAAGCTGTCAATCTTGGGTTCGGAGTGCCATGGTCCATGCTTGGATCAAGTGGCACAGATGTCTGAATGAGCCTTTAGTCCTTTTATAGCTAACAAGGCTAATTTCAATGCCCACATTTGAAAACGAGTGTAGCAAAAATGTGCCAATTGTGACAAATGTTTTGAGCAAAAACTATACACAAAATGTGCAATTTCTTTCTGCAAAAAAAAAAAACCTGACACAAATGTCTTGATAAAATTTCCTTATATTTCTCATCCCAAGGTTCATTTTTGTTTCTGAGAAGCTGTAGCATGACTTCAATCAATAGCAGCAATAACATTCATATTACTTTCTAACATTGCAGCTGCTTCTGGATAATTTTACACATTCCCACTAGCTTAGGAAATTGTGCTAACTATGGACAGTACTTACAGTAAGAAAAGTAATTATTTTAACCACTTCACTACCAAGGGTGGTTTGCACCTTAACTCCCGGGCCAATTTTTACAATTCTGACCACTGTCCTTTTATGAGGCCATAACTCTGGAACGCTTCCATGGATCCCAGTGATTCTGACATTGTTTTCTCGTGACATATTGTACTTCATGTTAGTGGTAAAATTTCATTCATATAACTTGCGTTTATTTGTGAAAAAATGGAAATTTGGCGAAAATGTTGAAAATTTTGCAATTTTCCAACTTTGAATTTTTATGCCCCTAAATCAGAGAGATATGGCACACAAAAAACTTAATAAGTAACATTTCCCACATGTTTACATCAGCACAATTTTGGAACAAAAATGTTTTTTGTTAGGAAGTTATAAGGGTTAAAAGTTGACCAGCAATTTCTCATTTTTGCAACACCATTGTATTTTTACGGACCACATCACATTTGAAGTCACTTTGAAGGGTCTATATGATAGAAATACCCAAAAGTGACACCATTCTAAAAACTGCACCCCTTAAGGTGCTCAAAACCACATTCAAGGAGTTTATTAACCCTTCAGGTGCTTCACAGAAATTTTTTGAATATTTAAAAAAAAATGAACATTTAACTTTTTTTCACAAAAAAATACTTCAGGTTCAATTTTTTTTTATTTTACCAAGGGTAACAGGAGAAATTGGACTGCAAAAATTATTGTGCAATTTGTCCTGAGTATGCTGATACCTGATATGTGGGGGGGGAACCACTGTTTCGGCGCATGGCAGAGCTCAGAAGGGAAGGAACGCCGTTTGACTTTTACAATGCAAAATTGGCTGGAATTCAGATCGGACGCCATGTCACGTTTGGAGAGCCCCTGATGTACCTAAACAGTGGAAACCCCCCACAAGTGACCCCATTTTGGAAACTAGACCCCCCATGGAACTTATCTAGATATGTGGTGAGAACTTTGAACCCACAAGGACTTCACAGAAGTTTATAACGTACAGCGGTACAATTAAAAAATCAAATTTTTTCCACAAAATGATCTTTTCACCCTCCGATTTTTATTTTCCCAAGGGTAACAGGACCCTAAAAGCTATTGTGCAATTTGTCCTGAGTACGCTGATACCCCACATGTGGGGGTAAACCACTATTTGGGCACATGGCAGAGCTCGGAAGGGAAGCAGCGCCATTTGACTTATTTGGCTGGAATTGAGATCGGACACCATGTCGCGTTTGCAAAGCCCCTGATGTACCAAAACAGTGGAATCCCCCCACAAATGATGCCATTTTGGAAACTACACCCCCCAAGAAACTTATCTAGATGTGTGGTGAGAACTTTGAACCCCCAAGTGCTTCACAGAAGTTTATAACGCCTGGGTGTGAAAATAAAAAAATCATTTTTTTTTCCACAAAAATGATATTTTTGCCCCCAATTTTTTATTTTCCTAAGGGCAGCAGGAGAAATAGGACCCCAAAAGTTGTTTTGCAAATTGTCCTGAGTAGGCTGATACCCCATATGAGGGGGTAAAACACTGTTTGGGTGCATGGCAGAGCTTGGAAGGGAAGGAGCATCATTTGACTTTTTCAACGCAGAATTGGCTGGAATTGAGATCAGACGCCATGTTGCTTTTGGAGAGCACCTGATGTGCGCAAATAGTGGAAACCCTCAATTCTAACACCAACCCTACCCCCAACAAACCCCTAACCCTAACTCTAGCCCTATTTACTGTTTATGGTGGTATTTATATTTGGCAGCTGTCACACGCTAAAAGACACTTTTTATTGTAAAAATAGTTTTTGCATCACCACATATTGAGATTTTTCCATATTTTGACCCACCGAGTCATGTGAGGTCTTATTTTTTGCAGGATGAGTTGACGTTTTTATTGGTACCATGTTCGGGCATGTGACATTTTTTGATCGCTTTTTATTTCTTTTTTGGGACGCAGAATTAACAAAAAAAAGCGTTTCATGAATTTCTTTTGGGTGGTGCGTTTACGCCGCTCCGCGTGCGTTAAAATTGATAAAGCAGTTTTCTTCTTCGGGTCAGTACGGTTACAGCGATGCCTCATTTAGGTCTTTTTTTATGTTTTGGCGATTTTATGCAATGAAAACAATTATATATAAAAAATAATTATTTTGCATTGCTTTATTCTGTGAGCTATAACATTTTTATTTTTTCACTGATGATGCTGTGTGGCGGCTCATTTTTTGAGGGACAAGATGACGTTTTCAGCGGTACCATGGATATTTGTATGCATCTTTTTGATCACGCGTTATTGCACTTTTTGTTCGGCGGTATGATAATAAATCATTATTTTTTGCTTTGTTTTTTATTTTTATTTTTTAAGGGGTTCGCTTAAGGGGTTAGCTAATGGGACAGTTTTATAGCGCGGGTTGTTAAGGACGCGGCGATACTAAATGTGTGTACTTTTATTGTTTTTCTTTTTTTTATTTCCAAAAAATGAATTTATTGGGGAATATATATATATTTTTTAAATTTATTTAGTTATTTTTTTAAAATTATTTTTACACTTTTTTTTTTTTTTTTTTAGTTTATTACAATGTCCCAGGGGGGACATAACTGTCATGTGACAGATTGCTGATCTGTCACATCACAGATCGCTGTGACAGATCAGCGATCTGTCACAAGCACTGCACAGGCTTTCCTCATGCCTGCGCTCTGCAGGCCGTGAGGAAGCCAGCTTCCTGCAGGCCCCCGGAGGTCTCCGCCACCATATTGGATCTGGGGACCTGCAGGAAAGGAGCCCCCCTGCAGCAGCGCTGCACATTGCACTGCCATGTGGGGCTCAGGGAAGCATGGAGGGAGCCCCTTCCCTGCCGATGCTTCCCCTTAACCCCAGTACACCGCGATCATGTTTGATCATGGTGTGCAAGGGGTTAATGTGTTGGGGGTGGTCCGTGACCGCCCCTGACACATTGTGCCGGGTGTCAGCTGTGATAATCAGCTGACACCCGGCCGCGACCAGCGGCGCTCACCACGTGGGCGCCGCTGATCGCACTAGACGTACTATTCCATCCTTGGGACTTAGGTCCCAGGTCACATGGATGGAATAGTACGTCCACTGTAGGAAAGGGGTTAAAGGGAATCTGTCAGCAGGTTTTTTCTATGTAATCTGAAGACAGCATACTGTAGGAGTTAAAACACAGATTTCAGCAATGCCTCTCTTATCACGCTCCTATAAACTGACCTATCTAGCCGAAACATGCGTTGGGGAGGGTACACCTGGGCGGACTCTTATTACTGACCAGTCAAAAAGGTAATATTATGTAGCACATTATTAACATAGCTAGCAAATAATGTGTGGTGGCAGGTTCTACCATTTGGGGTAGTGACATTTATGTATTTACTTTGCATACCATGACTGTTTTTTTTACAACAATATGGGATAATGTGGAATTTTCAAATTTTGTACTATATACTGATGCAATTATACCTATCCCTATGTCCATATACCCTTGGTGTGCCCCATTTTTCTGCCCATGTGCTTTTTATGGCCAACATTGACTCTTATCTCACTGTTTCTTGTATTCCTGATATATTCTAATAAAATCATTTTTGCATTCTTTGTAAATTATTGCATTGGACTAGTTTTTCGCAGATTTTTTCTTTATATGTTATATATATATGTTTGCGATTGTCCTATTATGTCCATTTACATACCCATTTCTTTAGTATTACATATTTGTGTATTTGCTTTACTAACATAAATGGTCTTTTCCTTGATACTATTATGGATCATGCTGTGGTAGCAAAAACCTGCTGACATTACTTTTAAGCATGCCATGGGTCATTCACACTGCTCTCAAATGATCTTTGGTTCTGATATACCATCACACATTTTAAATTTGTCAGATATATAAACAAATTTACATTACTTTACATGAGAATAAACAGACACATCTAATCAAAACATCCCTAGTAATTCATTCCAGAGTGAACAATTTGTGACAGCAAGTCTTGGATGCACTTTTCATCCAGTTGTCTGTACAAAACGTATGACACTTTGAGAATGTGGTGTAACTTTTTCTTCCATTCTACTATAAATCACAGTCTCTACTGCAGCCTAAAATTGGATTATATGTAGTATTGATCAAACACTCAGCAAGCAGCTTTTCTGGATTGCTAAGAAAGTCATTAGTCTAAGTTCAACTGTGTCTGTTCTTCTTTTCATCAACTTGAATGTCACTGCACCATATCCAATTGTACTTCTTGCTGTGTTACTCTGAGGGAGATATATTCTTTATCTAGAGGAATGATAAAGGATTACATCTTCTAATACTGAAAACGATCATCAGATTGTTCCTGTGCTTATGTGCACATGTCTATGCATGTAAGCTCTAAGCAAGGCCACGTAAATCGAGATTTACCATGCAGAGGTGTTCCTACTCTATTATTTTGCTCTTGACAGGTCTATTCTCTACACGTTTGCATTATTTATAGCTGTAATGTTAAATGTATAATTACAGCAATATATATTTCAGAGAAGAGCGCACAAGCAAGTAGTCAAGCAGGTGTTAAAAGATTATAGAGCAGGAAACAAATTGTAATTACTTTTAAAATGAATAGTTTTATAGTTTTGCAGATTTCTCTATAGTTTATGCATTTCTTTGCAAGTTGGCAAGGTAACAGTAAGTTCTTGTAAAATAAAAGTAACAGATCATTTTTATAATGAATAATTAAGCAGTATTTCAGGACATTTTTAATTAGAAGTAAATATTCAGGTCCCAATTCATCATTAGTGACTTTTGGAGATAAATTCCACTTTTGACCAACTCCACCAAAATGGGCAGAGCTGAGGTGGAGCCAGGGCAGAGAGTTGCAACGCTGCCCCTTTGAATGCATCAAAAATGTCGGAGGTCCTAGTGCCAGAAATGTTACTCAAGTCAGTGACTGGAGTGACATTTCAGGCAAAGCGCATGGAAGCAAACACCACAGCTATTGAAAATATATGGCCATTGTCGAGATTGGCATTTTATTAGGGATCTTTGACCCATCACAATTACTGTTGCTCTACAATGTACATGTGGTCAGTGGTCACATGACAGGTCAAGCATCTGTTAATATAGAAGCAGCTGCTAAATGGTACTCTAGAATTTAGATTTCTCCATGTAATGTCTCTAGGGGGCATTTGCATTGCTTTCATGCTATGCTTTTAATGTGCAGCGACGTGTATGATCATAGCCTTGGGGGTACTTTGATGTCATTTGTTTAAGTTATGGAGTACTTGACTTACAAACATATAGAAAACACTGCTCAAAGAGGGCTCAAAAGGGACAGAATGAACACCGAAAGGCATTTTCACTAAAATACAAAGATAAAATTTCCAATATGACACAATGTAAAAATATCCTCTTTTCAGTACAACATATATATATTATGTAATTATTATATTAATGGTACAAAGACTGAAAATGAGAATTGTGAGTTCAGAATCTCTTTAAACTCATTTACCGTATTTATAATATACAGAGAAGCTGTAGTAAGACATTAGTTATGGTTGCTATAAAAATAGTGTACAGATTATGACAAATAAGTGCACATAGCAAGATGGACAGCAGATAAATTTACTCTCCATTTTCTGGCAATTCCAAACTATTATTTGCTGCATGTGAAAACATGAACAGAGGCATTAAAAGAGCAACTTGAATATACTTACTGGCTTGTAGATATGTCACTTAGATACAAATAGATTGAAAAAAACTAACGTATAATTATGAAATATGCTTGGGCAAAACTGAATACACTAAATGACAGCTGAAAAAGAACAAGTGATTAATTGCCATGTAATGATTTAAACAGGACCTTGGAGAAATATCTTATGAAGATTTTTTTAATCTGTCACAGAAGAAAATTATTGCTATGACTGGGAATTTTGATAGATGTCACAGAAAAATCCCTAATAATTAACTATCCTTGCAATCAGCCTTTTTGTTCTTTGCTATACAACAAAAAAAAATATTTATGCGTAGTTCTATTAAAAGAATGAGTTCACCAAGTATTAGAGCTTTGATTTTAACAAAACTTCTTATCAAAAATAAAGATGCATATTTGTAGTATTTATCATTAGGTTTCAAGCAGAAAAAAAAATCCATGAAATGTTGCCTATTGATGTTTTGCTCACATGCATAGATTTGTAGGTGGGGGGGATCTATAACCAGGTTATAGTTTGAAGTTTATAATAGAAAAAAAAATTTAACATGTCAATATACATGTATGAGAATTTATCAAGGCACAAAAAAAGATTGTGCATTTTAGCACATTTATATTCTTTTTGCACAAAAATTGGCACTTAAAAATTAGATAGAAAATTGATAAATTTACTAACTAGGCGAATAAATATATGCTAAATGTGTAGATTGTGACTTTAAAAAGGAGCAAAACAGTAAGTCTTTTTTAAGTCTAGTAGAAAAAAAGAGTAAAAATTAAATAAAATCTCAACACAAATAGAAAAAACGGAACAAAGATCTAACACCACAAATTTCCTTTGAAATCTGGAAAACACATGCATTATTCAATAGATAAAACATTATAACATGAGGTCAGCCCCTAAAGGGATATTCCCATCTCCAAGATCATATCCCAATATGTAGTAGATGTAATAAGATTAATATTAGCAAATACCTCCAATTAGAAATGTAGAGTAGCTTTTTGATTCTCTAAGGCTGTTTCAGATTTGCGTATCTGTGCGCAGCATTTGATCCGCATAGGTCTGCATGCGTCATGCATACATATCTTTAACATGGTGTACGCAGGGACATGCGTTTGCATGTGTTCGCATGCGGATGCGTCATTTCGCGGTGTGCGGTGAACGCAACATGTTGCATTTTTTGAGGCATCAAAAAACCATCAAAAATGCACAGGCATGCACATGCGGATGAGTGCATAAAAAATGCATTACTGTCTATGGGAATGCATTAGTACGCAAGGACATGCGTACGCATGTGTTCGATATGCATGCGTACTTCATACTGAACAATCCTCCAGTTGACTGCCACTTCCCCGTAACAACTTCCCCAACCCCTCCTAGCCTACCATCACAGCCCAACACCCCCTAGATCCCAAAAGTAAAGCACTTTTTTATTTTTTGTTATTTGTCAAATTTCCTCTAGTTATTATGTTTGCAAATAATAATTCTTTTGGTTCACAATACCTGTTTCTTTGTCTCTTTATTTAAACATGTTTGTATTGTTGAGTGAAGTATTAATGGGTGTTACAGTAAAAGTGTTTATTATTAAAGTTACAGTCAAGGTGATAGCATTAAAGTCAGCAAATATTATGGGTACATAACATTACAGGTACATAATATTACAGGTCCATCACATTACAGGTCCATTTAACTTAGTGGCTTAAACCATTTTGTCTTGTCATGCCACATGTCAAATATCTGAAACAAAGTAGGCTGCAAATTTATCCCTCGTTTGAGCAAATTCCACTGTAGTCCTCAGAGGGTGATCTTGGTAATCCTGCAATGTGGTATGAATAGGTTTGTCAAGTTCTAATTGTTGTCGCTCTTTCGCCAGGATGTAATTGTACAGAACCACACACGCTTTCACAACCTCATCAATTATCTCAATTTTTAGATTGATGGCTGTTCCCAAAATGTGCCATTTAGAAACCAGCAATCCAAAGGCACACTCCACAGTTCTTCGTGTCTTTGTCAGTCGGTAGTTGTAAATCCTTTTGGTGTGATTCAAGTCCCGACCTGAGTACAGTTTTAGGAGGTTGGCACACATTTGAAATGCCTCATCCCCAACCACACCATTGGTATTGGCGGTCCTTCAGTGTTCGGAAGAGGTTGTGGCTGTGGAAAATTGAAATTATTCCCATACAAATGGCCCATGTCAGAGTTTCTGAAAGTCTGTGAGTCATTTCCTTGTCCAAATAAGCCAAAGTCCATGGCGACAAATTGACAGTCAGCATCTACAATCGCCATGAAACAATATAAAAATATTTTTTGTAATTGAAATACTCGGATCCACTTCCAGCAGGTTTCCTAATTCGAATGTGTTTGTGGTCCACAGCCCCTAAACAGTTTGGAAAACTACAAATGTCCTGGACTTTTGCAGCATTTTCCAGCCAGAGTTCAGTTGTGGGTTGGGGGAAGAATTCTTCATGCAGAACTTAAAGCATGAAGAATCCTGGAAAGGGTGGACACTCCAATCCGGAATTGAAAATGTAGAGATGATAAGGTCTCTGTCAGTAGCCAGGAATCTGCCGAACAGAAAATGGGAAAAAAATAAGTACATGGCTTTTCAAACAATAATACTAATGACATGTGTTTGTTTTTCAAAATTACGTACCTCAGAGTCACCAACAGACGTTCCTCCGCAGGAATTGCTCAATGCAGTTGTGTGTCCTGCCTGGTGATGGATCCTCGGACACATTGCAGCAAGTCATCAAAGCTCTGTACACATTCTCGTGTACTCAAAAAACTTCTCAGGTTTTTCACACAGCTCTGTGTACAAGGAGTGGTAGGCTCCACTCTCTCCGACTTCTAAGATGGGGTGTTGCCAATAGCAATGATGATGTCTTCTCCATCTTTCTCTTCTTCTTCACAAGCAAAAGCAAAAGGCAAAAGCCAATTTCAATGACAAATCAAGATGAACAAGGAAGCTCTCCACGCTAAGATCTATCTTGAATCTGGATACAGCAGCAAAAGATGAGGATTTTATCTGTGCAGTGTGTCTATATATAGAAATCCCAGAGGCATGCCCATTGGGTGTCTGGTGTCAAGGAAACTACTGGAAAAGCATTGGAAATATCGAATTCATGCACAGAAACAATGCAAAGTCATGCAAAAATGCATACAAATGCATGCACATGAAGCTTTTTTTGACGTAATGAGTAAGATGATGCGGATAAAAAACGCTGCGTAAACATGCATTTTGCATGCTTTTGTGCATGCGGATGATATGCTGCGGACTCAAATGCCAATGTGAACAAAGCCCAAGTCTCTTTCCTCATGTGCAGGCATTGCAGGACCTTAAGTATCCATGGTTATGACCACTAGAAACTAGCTGTCACTTTATCAGTGGATGTAACCATGGATACCTAAGGTCCTGCAATGAATGCACATGAGGAAAGAAACATAAAAAAATACTACATTTTTAATTGGAGGTATTTGCTAATATTATTATTTCAACTAATACATATTGGGATAGGATGTTTAAATACCCCTTTAAAAGTAGTTTCCTAATTTTGGAAAACCTCTGTGCCTTGGCTGCAGTGTGTGTCCGTTATTGTCTGCAATGCTAATGTCAAGTTGTCAGTCTGCAGACAAAAAATGGGCTCAATCACTGTCTGAGTAGACACTACAATCCACTCAGAGGCACGGAGCATATGGACTGGCTGCAGCGCTTTTGGCATGATCAGTATAGGAAACTCAGCTCTGAATCACAAGGGAGTTAAGAATAGTTTTGTTGTTTTAAATAAACTGCAGCTGGGATACAGAGGTTTTCTAAAAGCAGAAAATCCCTTTACTTAAAGCTAATGTAGGACAGACACCACAATTGCAATAGCTGTCGTACAGTATGCCTGTTTTAACAGGGTTATAATTCAGTTTCAGGTCCTAAGAACATTGTGGTGCTGGATTTTTTACTTTGTATTTGCAATACTGGCTTTTCCCAGCAGACTTGTGGCATGCATACTTCCATATACAAGATGACACTGGTACGGTTTTGCTGGAGAAGCTGGCCGGAGTTGCCTAAAGGCCCCCATATGGTTACATCAAATATGTCAAACTATGGCCACAGGGCGAGTTTATTTGACCCTCAACGAGACCGGCGAGTCCCCTAAGTATATTTAGTCCCCACTTTCAACTATATCGCCATCCGAGATGCTGGAACAGATGAAAGCAATGATGGAGTGGGGAGCTTCAGCTCACACTCCATCTACCATCATTCCCTCTCTGCCTCAGCGCAGTGGGTGTGAGGACATAATTACAATGCTCTTGCTGTACAGAGATGTGCAGAGGATCTGAAAACACCATGAAGAAAACGGAGCAGCTGGGGAACAGGCAGAGGTGAGTAAATTTTTAATGTGAGGCCATTATACTGTATGGAGCACTATGTGGGCCTATTATACTGTATGTCGCACCATATGAGTCAAATTATACTGTATGGAGCAGTTATGCTGTGTTGAGCGCTATGTGTGGCCCATTATACAGTATGGAGCATTCAGTGAGGCCCATTATACTGTATGGAGTACTCAGTGGGGCCATTATACTTTATGGTGCCCATTATACTGTATGGTGAACTATATGTGATTCATTATACTATATGGAGCAGTCTGTCGGGCCATTTTGCTTTATGGAGCACTGTGTGGGCCAATTATACTGTATAGATCACTATGTGAGCTCATTATACTGTATGGATCACTATGTGGGGCAATTATTCTGTATGGAGCACTATATGGGGCCATTTTACTGTCTGAAGCACTATGTGGGGCCATTATACTGTATGGAGCACTATGTGTGTGCTATTATACTATGTGGGACCATTATACAGTGTATGGAGCACTATGTGGGGCCATAATACTTTATGGAACACTTTTGTCGGGCCATTATACCAAATGGAGCACTATGTGGCACCATTATACTGTATGGAGAACTAAGTGGGTGCCATTATACTGTAGGCAAGACAATGCAAGGACCTGTTATATTGTATGTAGGATTATGTGGGGACCATTATACTGTCTGGAGAACTTTTTATGGCCGTTTTACTGTATGAGGACTGTGTTGGGATTACATTTGGAGAATCTTACTATGATGCAGTGACCATTCATTGCCGGAGGATTGAAGAAGGGGGGTACACTAGGGTCACTACACCATGCGTGTGGAGCGTACTGTGGAGCAATTCACTGTGGGGGTGCCTTACTGTGTTTGGGGGCACTTTTGTGTGAATCTTACGTTATTATCTGTAGTATTCAAGATTTTTTTTATCCTTTACTACATATGTAATTAGGCCATTGGGCCATATGCTTTACTGCTCTTACATAACATTATATTATGCCAATGTTTTATTCCAAAATCTATTAATTAAAATGTACTTTGTGGAACAACCCTCTAAGTTTGTTTCCATAAGAAAATGTTCATTGTTGTATAGTATTTGACAAGGAAAAATTTATTCTACAGTAGACATTTTTTTAATGAATATCAAGGTTGACCCACGAGGTTGTCCAAGCTTTTAATTTTGCCCATTTGTGTATTTGTGCATGTGTAGCAGCTGTCAAACGTCCGCGAGATATGCAGCCATGGTGACTCAAAATAGTATTAATGCACACTGAAGTTTATCTATTAGTACTCGAGCACGCCCGAATAATAACTTTTCTGAGCACGCTCGCTCATCACTATCAGCTACCCTTCACATTTGTATTCTAATGGCTAATGTACACAAGCTGTAGCAAATGTTTCATTAATAGTATTGCAATCAAGGATAAATAGGAGGACTGAAAGAGAAGCACACAAATGCAACAACCCTATAAATTATATAATATGTCCTGCTATACTAATGTGTAAAGGTATATAATTTCCATTTTTTAAAAATGTAAGACAGAAGAAATGTTTTATGATATATCTTGTTAAGCAATATGAAATAGTTTAACTTTACATAACTTAAGGATAATAATAATAATAATAATAATAATAATAATAATGTCACATAGTAGAAAATAATTAAAAGATAGAGAGGTAAAATCCATTTATTGCCAATGCAAGTTCATTTATTACCAATAGGGAAAAAAAGGCCTAAAATATTATAAAGATTCCAACGTTTTTATGTTCTGCGATAAACATAAGGTTGCATGCCACTTGAGAATAATTAAAGGCACAAGTTTACTGCATCCCGTTCTTAAAACCCCACTCTCCAGCATAAATGTGTTTATTTTTTAGACTGCTTTCTAATTAATCATTAAAATAAAAAGTAAACATAATTCATGTGCTCAAAAATAAGAACAATTAACCTATATACCCTACCGCCATACATTCTGACCCTCTCCTAACACTGTCACAAAAAAAACTGTACGTTGGAGAAAGAATTTCCTGTTGGTTATTACTATGGATTAGAGGCCTGAGGGGACAGGTAAAGCACAAAAGTCTACATTCCATGGAGATATTCTCTAAGAGGAAAAGTTTTACTTTATGGCTTATATGCGCTTTAGCAGATATAGGAGAGATGTAGAAGTCATGTGAACCTCTAACCAATTTATCATAATATGTTGTCATTTGGTCACAGAAAGGCATGTGTTCATAGATATCTTCGCAAACTTGAAGAGAACAATGCATGCTAACTTGAACAAAACTATGAAGATAGAAACAGCAGGATTCAACAAATATTGTAGATTTTTTTGCATAGTTGTGTACTTCATACGCAGATATTGGATTTATTTAGATTTGCAAAACACTAAGCAACCAATGACATTTAATTCAGCTAGTTCAGCAGTACAAAGTAATAAAGGATCTATATTAATTATTTACCAGTTTATACTAATGTTCATAAGTATTAGTGATAGAGATGAATGAACCTTTTAGCAAATCAAATTCACCAGCTTTGACAAATTTTTTCACAAAAATTTGATTTGCGGCAAATTAGTTGCTGAGCTTCAAAGCCTCTAACTTCCTTTAAAAGACGAGTGCAACACTTGAAGGTCTCCTAGGATTGTAATGAACGCCTTAACAGAAACACAGCCTAAGTGCTTATTCAGATATCCGCTTTTTATGGATAGAACTCGTACCTATGGTAATCTATGGGACTTTTCAAATGTCTGATTTTTTTGTCTGATAGAGTGGTCATGCAAAATCATGGAGATATTACAATATTGATCCAAATGTCAAATGAAAATCAGCAATGAAAGTCTATGGGTCAGTGAAAAAAAATGATGTGACCTGGTCAGGATCGCTGGTGCATTGCCATTTGATCTCTGGTGAGCTACCAAACAGGCATACACACCAGCGATCAGGACCAGCGAGGACTCTGGTATCCAAGGTAAATATCAGGTAACTAAGCGCGTGCGTCGTTTAGTTACCAGCTGTGTACCTTGGATACCAGCGTGCTCATGCTGAGAGCTGGTATCCAAGGTAAATATCGGGTAACTAAGAAAGCGCAGCACTTAGTTACCCGCTGTTTACCTTGGATACCAGCTCCCAGTGCAAGCACACTGGTATCCAAGTTACACAGCGAGTAACTAAGCGCCGCACGTGCTCAGTTACCTGATATTTACCTTGGATACCAGCTCTCAGTGTCTGCTTACAGTGCTGGGAGCTTGCTAATCATTGGTCTCCCGCTGCCACGCGCAGCGATGCGTGCGGGCCAGCAGGAGATCAACGATCAAAAAATGGCCCAGGACATTCCTGCACGATCAGCAATACCCGGCGGGGGGGCCAGTCGCTGATCCGTGTCACACACAACGAGATCACTGACGAGATCGCTGATGCGTCACAAAATCAGTGATCTCACTTTATTTCACCTGCATTGAGAGCTCCTTTGACCGAATGTTTCCTTCACAGCAAAACCTTCAAAATACGAGCATCACACCTCAAATCAACTCCAGGCCTTTTATCTGCTTAATTGAGAATGACATAATGAAGGGATTGCCCACACCTGTCCATGAAATAGCCTTGGAATCAATTGTCCAATTACTTTTGGTCCTTTTAAAACAGGGTGGCACATGTTAAGGAGCTGAAACTCCTAAACCCTTTATCGAATTTTAATGTGGATACCCTCAAATGAAAGCTGAAAGTCTGAACTTCAACTGCATCTGAACTGTTTTGTTTAAAATTCATTGTGGTAATGTCTAGAACCAAAATTACAAAAATGTTGTCTCTGTCCAAATATATATGGACCTAACTGTATATTGTTTTTACAACATGCACTCTCTGTGAGATAGACTTTTGTATTTACATTTCTGAACTGTGGCTATTATTTCTGTCTAAAAAAAGTGTTTTGCTGCTGTGTATCACAGAACAATTAATTCACAGTCACACCGACACTGCAGGCACAAAACTTCAATATGACTTGTGTTATGATTGGGTCACCGAGGAGGAAAGCAAGACCAAGCTTAGTCACAGAAAACCAGAGAGGTTGGTAACTAAGCAGATTGCAGACTCCTGATCCTATCCACACAACTAGCAGTAGCCTTGGAGCATACCTACGATGATCCTAGACGCTTTGACACAGCCGGAGAACTAAATAAGCCTAAAGCAAGAAAGGGGAAATCTAAACTGCCTCAGTGCAGACCCCAAAGGAATAGATAGCCCCCAAACATATATTGTCGGTGAGACAAGATGAAAACACAAATGCAGATAGGAAAATAGACTGAGCAAATGATGAGGCCCACACTAACTAGACAGGACAGGAAAGGAAAGACTCTGTCTGCATTCACGCAAAACACCCTGCAAAAAATGCCCAACATGTCTAATAGAAAAATACTGAAGTCACTAGACTTCGCCCACTATATCATCACTCTGGTATATTCTGAAAGAGGAGCAAAAAGAGGCCAATCTAATAAGGGACAAAAACAAACTGGCACAAGCAGTAACATAAAGATGGAAATTCAGCACAGCCCCAGCCGGAGCTGGCTGAACACACAAAACTGAAATAGACAAAACCAGATCAAATGTGAACAATAGCAAAAGAACACTTAGCTGAGCATGCAGGGACTGAGCTGGAAATTAAGACCTTAGGAGGAGGCAGGAAAAAATCACCAGCAGGGATTGAGGGAGTCGGCTGTCTGAAATCCAATCAGAAACTTCAGATCTCCAGTCATCCTCATCATTATCAGTTGGCAGGCCTCTGTTAATTAGATCAGCTCCATTACCTCCAGTAACCACCAGAGGGAGCCCGGAAAGAGAACTCGCAACCCTTCTGTCAATGCAACCAGCTCCACTACCTTCACTAGTAACAAGAGGTAGGCCAGAAAGCGAATTCACAACAGACTTGCATTATTATTCACAGACTGACACTACCACTCCTATTTCAATGCTCTCTAGTGCTAAAAATCAGATTTAGGCCTTTCAATCATGAACTGTAAAATGGCTGCTGCTTCCCCTGATTTCTCTGCTTTGATGTTTTATAGTCTCTATGATAGTCCACCCTGATTGTTTGCCCTAGACCATGTGTGATAGCTGCAAAGCATTATGGGGAAACCAGCACATGACATCAGGAGTCTACAATGTATAAAATGGTGCTGAGCATTTTATTTCATTCTTTATTTTTTGCAATATGTGCAAAAGAAAATCTCGATTTGTTTCAATTTGTCATGATCTGCAAATATCTGGAAATTCGACTTGAACTCATTTCCCATCAGACTGATCTGCTCATCTTCAATCAGTATCAATTCTGTAGCTCATAAGAGCATTGTCAACCAAATACATTTTGTGATTTAGATTATAAAGAGGCCGTATGCACTGATTGCGTTTTTGCTGCTTTCTGTCAGTAAAGATTTGTCACAAAGCCTGCAGAGTTTTGTGATGTCAGCAAATTGAATGAGTACCCTAAAGTCTCATGCACACGTTGCTTATTTGTGACTTGCAGAGTTAAATGCACAAAATATTAATTATTTCAGTGTTTTGGCTGCAGATTTCACTATACTACTGAGTGGGGAAAAATTCACACCAAAAACACAAGTAAAAAATGCAGCAAAAATGTGCGATTTTTCCACTTGCGTTTTCCTGCCAAGGAATACAGAAATGGTGCAAAAATTTCTGCACCAAATATCCTAATGCCATTTGCACACATTCAGTATTTTATGTCAGTATATGTAAGCAAAAACCAAGAGTGGGTAAATAAATGCACATGTTTCTATTATACTTTTCCTCTGACTGTTCCACCCTTTGTTTTATCCTTACGAATACTGGAAGTAAAAAATGTACCAAATAATCAACGTATGTACATGGCCTTTACCGGGAAAATATTAGTAGAATTCGCTCTAGATTTTTTTTAAGAATCAAATAAAGCAATTGAAAAGGATTAGTACTTGCTTTATTGAATTGGCAATCCCACTCCCAAACTACTATTTTATCAGCTCCGGCGCTCCTCCTAACTAGAGACAGCTATAAACAGGTCTCATTGTTTTGTATGAACACTTTTGGAACTTCTGAAGAACCAAATGATCTAATTTTATGGCAGCTTGTACTATGTGCTGTGTGTATAAAGCACATAAATATCCGCCTTCTACTATTCACAATCTATTAGATTAGCTTATTCACAGATCCAATTTAATAATTGCAAACAATCATATGTTGTGTATTTTACAAAGCTATTCACCACTTGTACATGATTCACTTGTATTGATCTTCACCATGACTCAGGACATTAGGGCAGGGTATTAATGAAAATTGCATCTCTCCCATCTGTTTGAATTTAGATATTTTTATGCCATAGTTTATTTATATTTACATTATAAGATCTCAATGCAAAAATAATGAAACTGCACGTCAGTTTTCAGAATTCACTCTCTACACATCATTCTCTTGTAACTCTGCCTACTTTACATCCTTCCTTGGCCAATGCACCCAATACATGTATTTACCAGAGGTACTGTGCTTTAGAGTCTTTTATCTCATCTGGGCTGAGCTGCCAAACAGTTGTTAAATAGGCTTCACAGTCTCAGGCCATATCTCATTCCTGCTTTTAATAAAATATAGAAGCATGGAGTCACAACCACACTATACATTGTGCAGTTCCCTCTCCTACTTAAAGTTTGAGCTCCTGCCAATGGACAGACAGAATTACAAGCTGATGAGTGAATGATCAAACCCTTTGTGGAAAGTTAGGCTGAAGTCGAAATGTGTTCCATGTTCTCCACAGTCAGTTGGTATGGTTTATTTTATGCCAGGGCTGCTTTCTGCTCTTAATCCAGCTCTGAATAATTGCCAGTTGACCTTTTTTTCTACAGGATTAATTGCAACATGTATGGACTTTACTGAATGTAGTCAAAGATTTTCAAAACTGGTGTGTGCTCATGGATAAGTAACGTGATGACAAGAGGGTGGCACCAGGCCTCCTGAAAACCACCCATGCAATCATGCAATTAATTAGTTTAATATTAATGTAAATATACTAAAAAAAATTTAATTCATATTGAATCAACATCACATTTCAGTAAATCACTCCAAAAAAAGAGACACAATAAAAGTATTTTGAAAAGAATAAATATACTAAATCATGGACATTTCACATTCTTGGTGAAAACCATAATGTTTAATTCCACTTGACTGAATAATGGCTTTCATGGTTTCCATAAATATGCTATGAATGTATAAAATGTATACTTGTACAGGAGTGGCTCGGTTTATGTATTTATATCAGTTCATACATCATTTCCTTATGCTTGAATAAGATGATGGCAGCTGGAACCAAGAGTGGACTCCGCAACGGCGATGACACACTTAGCTAATGGTCTACCATGTTCAGTAACATCAGCTTGACATATTGTAAAAACAAACTTTATAATTTTACCTCAGGATAGTGGCCAATATCAATATAGGTACAGACAGGGTGAAAGGCTCCAGTTCCACAGGCATACAAGTGAGTGTGGTTATAAGATTTAAGAACTTTAATGAAATTTGCACATTCTCTCTGCGGAAATAAATAGAATATAATGTTAGTTTTTAGTGTTTTCTTATGGACTTAATAATATATAACATAAAACAATTGTAAACATAATAGTACAAATAATAACAATAGTAATAATAATAAATAATAATCATACAATTACACATTTGAGCATATCCTATTTTCATCCTCAATATCGAATCAGAATAGGCCATGCTCTGACTTTCACAGATCTTTCTCGGATCCTTGATTTTCACGCATGTATGAAGGGACCTGTGACACTCTATGGGCCTGAGCGCAGTCCTTTAAAAATCAGAGAGCACTCGGACATTTCACATGGATGTATGAATGTACACTAATATGGATATCGCCACATAAATTTACATCTATGTATCTACATAAACCAAGAAAGCGATGTTATATTAAAGAAAAATGCACAAACTACTTTGTGTTCCAAAGTTTACCAAGGTTCTTCTGTATCCTAGTTTTTGGAGTGTGGAAGCAAACTGAAGAACTAGAAAGTAACTCAATCAAATGCAGTGAGAAACACACAAACTTCCTATATATTGTTCTAATGAGTAAATTATGCCAATACCTTACATGTAATCGAGAACTACTTCGAGGCTCAGTAAAAAAACTCAGATGGGAAGTAGCGCCATATTACAGTGAAGATTTTACTGTTATGATTTGAAGGTGCCATGACCCACTGGGAGAGCCCCTGAGGTGCTTCAACAGCAGAACCCCCTCCTCCATCAGTGGCCCTATTTTAAAAACTATCCCTCTCAATGAATTTATCTAGGGGTGCAGTGATCATATTGACACTATGGGTGTGTCACAGAATTTTATACCTTTGGGCAGTGAAAAAAAATTATTACATTTTCACCACAAAAATTTGGTTTTATCCCCAGATTTTAATTTTCACATGGGGAAATGGGTACAAAAACCCCATATGTGGCTGGACAGTACCGCTTAGCCACACAGAAAGATTCGGGAGGGACAGAGTGCTATTTGCCTCCTGGAGCACAGATTTTACTAAAATAGTTTGCAGACTCCATATACAGAGCCCCTAAGTGCTAAAGGAGCAGAATCACTCAGTCAAGTGACCCCATTATGGAAATTAAAGCCGTTTGCAATTTATCTACAGGTGTAGTGAAGATTTGACTCCATGGGTGTTTTTCCAGAAATAAGCAATAGTGTATTGTGCATTGTTTTTTTGCCTCGTCTTACTTTTTTATAGTGCTCATTAATTATTATTATTTATTATGCTTTGCTTATATATAATATTAAATAATGAACACCATAAAAAACACCAATTTTAACTAGTGGGTCAGTTTTATAGCAGGGTGTCAGCTGTCAGATTGCACACTGTGGAAATGCCATGATGTTGGGAAGTCCTTCCCAACCTGGACATATGGATACGCCTAAGGTCGAAAAGGGAGTTTTTATGTGATTTCATCTTGACAGCATTAAACAAAAAGTGAATTGATTTTTGCACCAAATGGTTACTTTCTATCAAATCACCATATTTAACTGAATTTATAAATATTTTTTGCCATCTACCAGTGATAAATTCCAGTTAAACAGCAATGCAAAACCTTTATTATGCATTTGTATCAAATTATCAAATCTGTATTACCCTACGTTATATGATTCATGATGTAATTATGACCCACAGCCCAAATTTTGCCTTGCTGTGCTAAAAGTCTGTTGTCGTTAGAAAGAAGCACAGGTCTACTATTTTGTTAATCCAACTGCTTTTTACAGCTGTGTGCAAACAACCGACCCTGAGAAAGAACAGCTCCAAAGGTGTTATGTGTATGTATATGTTTCATAACCACAGTACACCTCTCTCCTTATTGTTGGCGATGGGCCTAAAAAGACATTGCCTCATAGGCAGAGTCCTTCACACGTCAAGATTCTCACATCTTCAGCAAATCAGTGGAAACAAAGGGCAGAGTATACCTAAAATATGGCACCATTTCAGGGAAAATAAAGAACAGACAGACACAAAGAACATTTCTTTATTTGAGCAGTAAGCGCCAACAAATATGGTTAAAACGTCTTATGATTTATATTGTCTTTTATCTACCAAATATAATGACAAAACAAAGAGATGTCCAGTAAATGATGCAAAGATAATGGACTTTAATTGTGAAAATGAATATGTTATACTGTAGATTTTCTTATATTTGCTTGCATTCTTCTTTGCTTTTAAATATAATGCCTTTTAGCTCTGTGATTGTTTTTATGAACATAGCCATATTATTAATATGCTCAACATACGCTGAGTTTCAATTGCAGATTTCCACCATAGACTTGAATTAGATGTGGAAAATCAACAGGTAAAAAATGTGCATGCATTTCTCAAGCAGAAACACAAATGCATGTATTCTGACATGCCCGCCAGGGCCGTGGGGTAACTGGAATCGGACGGGACATTTCTATGGGGGAGGTCATGGGGCCATGATCCGTTTCCGTGGCCCTGACCTTGTCATAAAATGGAGGATAGTTGTGTGGTGTTTAATTGTGATGCCACCCGTGGTGTTCAACAATGGGTGGCCGACGCTGCATTTTTGGTGCACTGGGGCTGATGGTGACGCAGCAAAGATGGTTCAGCTCCCCATGGGTAGGGCAAATATATTTGACTGTTTAGATGGTGGTGAACGTTGGGGTGCAGAGAATAAGTGAAGAACAAAGAGAGGTGCAGTTTTCTTTACCTTTTACTTGAAAGTAGATGCAATCTGGGCTACCAATTACAGATGATGGATTGAGTCTGGCCTGCTTGGAGGCATTCAGGGGATCCACCCTGCCAGGTGGGTTGGGGACCTTCCTTCTGCGCTCTCTTTTGGTTCCCTGCTGCTTGCAGCTAAGCTGTAGCCCTCTCCTGAGTGATAATTTCTAACCTGTATGGCAGACAGCATGAGCCTCTATCACGGGCACTGTCCTTTTCACTGTCAGCCCCGGGCTCTTTGTCTGCTGCCGTGCTTTTGGGTGTTCGGTGTGGCCAGGGAGCTTGCTTCTCCAGATTCCTGCCCTACAGATTCAGCTGTCAGGGCATACAGCACCCGCCCAGCCAAGGACTCTGGCATCCCTTTTTGTCAGCGCTCCGCTCTGGGGTCAGCTATATGCAATTTTAGTTTCCCAGAGCCCTTGTCTCTGCTCTTGTCCCTTCCCTCTCCACAGACCAACTGCCAACTCTCCTCTCTCACTGTCCTGTAACAAGCTCCAGCTGGCTCCCATTTCCATGACACCTCTCCTGTTTACTCTCTCAGCTGACTTCTTTCTGACTCACTAACCCCACCTGCTGGCCAGAATTTACAAGGAAGCTCCCTTTTCTGGCCTTTAACAGGAATTGACATGCACACGGTGTTACGTGGCATGGGGACCCCCCTGCCTCCAGGCATGACATCACCTCTTAGAGGGAGGCAACGTCACTGTGGCAACTGGACTCTGGGGTGCCACAATTCCACACATGACTATAAAGTTTTGTCAAAGCGAAATATCAGGAAGAATCAAAAAGAAAGCAGCTTTGTTTAAATCATGACACACCAAATATAGATGTGATAAAAAACGCATGCAAAAAAAACACTTACTAGGTGCAGAAATACTGCAGAAAGTCTGAAGAATCAAAACTCACAAAAGTTGATCATGGGAATGTAGACTAAATGGCAGCTGGTGCAAATGCAATTTAAGAGATTAAAATGAGCAGTCAGCCAGCCCATGCACATACATCCTTGATCATGTACTAACTCAGGAAATGATCTCCTGTGTCAGGTGATGATCCAGAAATGGAGCTGCGAACTGAAGGCAATGGATGAAGGAAATGCCATAATCCATCAGCAAATAGTTGGCTGTAGCAGTCCTGAATGTAAAGATTAAAGCTAAACACAGACTATTTGGATCGTCACAGAGAGGTTTGTCATGTTTAATGTCAAAGTAATCTCTTAGGGAAAGGGTGCAGCACTTGAAAGCTCTTTGCCATGGAGCTAACAAGCCCTGCTCTGAAGCATCCAGAGCCATTAATTCTGGCCAGGTATTGTGACTGTGCTTCTTTAATGCTGGAGAACAAAAATGGTCTGGAAGCATTAAAGAGTATAGTTTGGACGAGAGGCTCAACCATGCTGCCATCTCAAATTGTTAATTTTCATGGACACACGCCTTTTGGCAAGCAAAAAGCTATGAAGCAGTGTTGCACTACACTCCTAAAGATTTATCTTGAGAAAACACCTTTAAACAAAACATTTCCATGGGCTTGGAACTGTAAAAAATGTCGAAGTGATGATCATCTACTGGCATCTCCATGGTCTATCCTTACTCTGGAAGAGAAGTCACTGTTCCAGCAACAGAAGAACCAATGGGGCCTATGACTGACTTTGGTGGTCAGGTGACTTGAGCAGAGCTAAAAACCCAACAATTACACTCTGCTGAAGTAACTTGACTGATGAAGTTAATCATGGGCCGCATATGTACTGTTGCTGGAGGAATGGTGACATTACCTCTTAGTGTGTTAGTAGACCACAGAGCAGCCTATGCTGGATCCAAGTGGGTGACCATAGGTCAGTATCAATTCATTTTCTACTTTTTCAAACCTTGAAAAGATTTTTTTGTCAGGATAACCACTTTAACGGGACATTGGATAACTCTTTATATAATTTTCTTGGAGCCTTTCCATAGCTGATGCTACACCATAACTTACAGTATAAATTAGACACTAACCTACACATCTTATTAATATTTGGTATAGATACAGTATATTTGACTTTTCAGATGCCAAATCACAGGTGACTAAGAATTTTTAAGAATAAACTAAAATGATAGAGAGTGCTTACTTTACTTAACATCCAAGAAATGTGCTGCGACAATCTGGCACAGCGGTACTGTGAGAAACAAGTACAAATACATTAATATTTTACAATCAGGTCTTTCTATGCTTTAAATAAACTATGAGAGCAAAGACTACAAGTTGGCCTGTTCAGTAAACAGAAATATAACCCAGCTACACTGGAATGTATATTTAGCCAATTCATTATTTAAAGCACACGTCCTGCATGTTCTTATCAATATGTCAGCTGGACTGTTTAAACTCTCTCTTTAGACTAAATTAAATTGGGTGGATAGTTGAGCGTTTAAATAAACTCTTTTTAGATACCATGCAATTTACTGATGTGCAGAATACAAGTGTAACATCATTCTTACTGAATCAATAAATATTGGAATACTAATAAACCAAAATCCACGGCCTGCTGAAGATTTATGCTTACAACGAAATTATTCGATTTGTGAACGTTCTGGCTTAAAAATGGACAAGGAAAAATGCTATTTGTCTCCTGATTGAATAGAGTTAATGTATGTTGATGCTTTATTCAAAGTCTGTGACACTGGGCTATCCAAGGGTTGCACAGAAGGTAATATTACATCTATGGGTGTCTCAGAGTCTTGAACATAGGTTTAATACTGAAGCCATATACTCTGATTCATCAAGGATGGCATTTTGCACAGAGCGTGCTGGAGTAAGATGTGCCATATTTATCAAGAGGTGATTGCTTGTCTCTTAATGCATTTTTCAGTTGCCATGTCAGAACTACATCCCATGAAACAAAACACTGTGAGCATAACTAGAGGGTAGTACTAAAGTTAGGTTCCCAAATCGTATAGATAGTAGGTATGAACTTAGCACTCAACTTAAGTGTAATCAAAAAAGGATTTATTGTAGTATGAAGGTAAAACGTTTCGGTCAATTGAGGGCATACATGCCTCCAGACATGGGATCTGCCGCAAGCCTCAGACTTGCGGTGGATCCCGCATCTAAAGGAACGTATGCCCTTACTTCACTTCATATTAAGCTTACCGTCAAGCCTGAGAACAATTTGTCCCATAACTGAAGAAGGTCATCAATTGACCGAAACGTTTTGCCTTCATACTACAATATATCCTCTTTTAATTACACTTAAGTTGAGTGCTAAGTTCATACCTACCAGAACTACATCCCAGTCATGATTCTAATTTGCTTCTGCGCGAATTGAGAAAACTGGCACCATTTTCCGTAACCATAATGGGCCATCAATAGGTTTAAAAAAATTAAAAATCCTAAAGCCCCGTCACACACAGCGATCTTGCTAGCGAGATCGCTGCTGAGTCACAAGCTTTGTGACGCAACAGCGATCTCACCAGCGAGATCGCTGTGTGTGACACTTACCAGCGACCGGGTATCGCTGATCGCTCCTGGAATGGCCAGGACATTTTTTTGATCGCTGGTCTCCCTCTGGCCAGCACGCATCACTGCGTGTGGCAGGCAGGAGACCAGCGATCAGCGAGCTGGCGCTGGTAACTAAGGTACACATCGGGTTTCTAAGTGGCGCGCAGCACTTAGAAAACCCGATGTGTACCTTAGTTACCAGCACGTTGGTGCAGGGAGCTGGTAATCAAGGTACACATCGGGTTTCTAAGTGCTGTGCGCCTCTTAGAACCCTGATGTGTACCTTGGTTACCAGCTCCCTGCACCAGCATGCGGGTAACTAAGGTACACAGTGGGTAACTAAGCAACGTGCATCGCTTGTTACCCACATGTCGCTGGTGCTGATCGCTGGTGAAGTTGCCTGTTTGGCAGCTCACCAGCGATCATGTAGTGACACACCAGCGATGCTGTCAGGGTAATATCATTGTCGGAATTTCTGGTGCATCGCTATGTGTGATGGGGCCCTTACTCACCTCACCACTCATTTCTTAGGCCCACACAGTCCTCGCTGCATCTTTTGGAACCGCGCCACTCGAGATGGAATTTTTGAGCCTTTACCACTATGCCGAACTTCTGGGTGTCATGATGCCAAGAAGATCACGTCAAATGCCGTGACGTCATTACGCCATTGACCTCCTGCTGATCTGTGCAGAACCCTACTGGTAGCTATGAGGACCAAAGATTCCAGCATGAGTGGCAAAAGATCAAAAGATGCAGTGAAGGGATGGGTGGGGGTAACACTGGGGTTGTAGAGGTGAGCATAGGGTGAGTGTAACAATTTCATTTATTTTTTGCATAATGTGTTTATCATCATCTGGGTTATGGAAAGTCCCAGAGCATAAGGGACATTCAATTTGCAGAGAATCACTTTGATGCAAATCGAATTTCTTGGGAAAAAAAAAATGTGTGAACAGGTATATTGGAGTTTTGCCTGATCATCTCATCTCTAGTTTCTTGAGATGCATTGTTACTACAGAGAAAATTACTTTTTAATTATTTTGCTTATATTAATAAAGCCTCATTCACACGTACATATTTTAAACACATATGTGTATAAATGGTACCAGTATCATCAATATTTTGGATCAACGTGTCATCAGTGTTTTTCACAGATGGATAAATAAATTACAAAGCTTCTCCTATCCTTTGCAATGTTAAAAGTGTGCAGCACATGGATGGCACAAGGAGCATCTGTGTGCTGTATGTGTTTTTCACGGACCCATAGACCTGTACTGGCTCTTTTTATCAGTGATGGTGGAAAAACAGACATGTCTCCATGAGTGTAAAGCTGGAGTCACACATAGCGACTTACCAGCAATCCCGACAACGATATCAACATGTCAGGATCGCTGGTGTGTCGCTTTGTGATCACTGGTGAGCTGTCAAACAGGCAGCTTCACCAGCGATCAGCACAGCGACGCCGAGCGCGCGGCGTCGCTGTGTACATTAGTTACCAGCTCGCTGATGCAGGGAGCTGGTAACTAAGGTACACATTGGGTATCGTGCGTCCCTTAGATACCCGATCTGTACGTTAGTTGACATCTCCCTGCATCAGCAGCGCTGGTAGCTAATGTACACATCGGGTATCTAAGGGACGCACGTCCCTTAGATACCCGATGTGTACGTTAGTTACCAGCTGATCGCTGGTCTCCCGCCTGTCACATGCAGCGATGCGTGCTGGCCAGCGGGAGACCAGCGACCAAAAAAATGTCCAGGGCTTTCCTACAGTGATCAGCGATACCGGCAGGGGGGCCGGTCGCTGATCGCTGTCACACACAGCGATCTCGCTGGTGAGATCGCTGTTGTGTCACAAAACTCGCTATATGTGACGGGGCCCGTACACAGACACACAATCTGTTAAAAACCAAGGACATGTGAATTTATAACACAGATTGTAAGGGGTACATTGTTGCAACCATGAACAAAATAGATACAGCATATCTGTGAAACACAGACATGTGTATGAATTCTAAGACTAATTAATATGAGAAGACCAATCAGACTGTGAGATCAAGTGATTTTAGGGCAGCATGGTGGCTCAGTGGTTAGCACTGTTGATTTGCAGCACTGGGATCCTGGGTTCAAAATCCCCCAAGGATATCTGTCAGGAGTTTCTATTTTCTCATCATATTTATGTGGTTTTACACCGGGTACTCCAATTTCGTCACACACATCAAAGACATACTAATTGTGTATTGTGATTTTCAGCCTCAATGGGGACGCTGATGTCTGTAAAGCGCTGTGGAATTAATAAGTGAGTAAAATAAATTATTTACTTTTATGGAGCCTCTAGTTGGATAGATTTTTACAAAGGAAAAAGCTATAAAACTGTAAAATAATTTTATTTTTATTGAGGAAAAATGTATAATATAACATAGTATGAAATATTTAAGTTAACAATACACACACTTTTTTTTTTTGCTTTTTTTTGCCCAACACTGCTGGGTATTATAGGAAGCCTTCTTCAAATAAGATTTGCAATAAATAAAATCACTATAAGAGCCATCCATAAATGTATTAAACAACAAAACGTTGGTGAATTCATCCTTATATACAGAGAACAATGATTCGTCCATTTCTGGCAGACTTTGCATGGACAGTTACAAAAATAAAGTCTATCCATCTGTCAAACATCTGCCACACACAGAGAAATTCAAACAAAATGTAGGAATGTTTAGATAGATCCCATACATTATTTTCTCTGAAGAAACTCTATATTTGCTTCCTTTTTGGCTAGAAAAAAAGGAGGAAAAAATTAAATAAAATCTAAGCAAATTGCATATGTCAGTAATGAAAACTATCTGCAGTAAAGACATTCTCTAACTCAGATCTCATCTGCACCACACTAAAAGGGATTGCAAGCAACTGTTAACATGATGTGTTCAAAGCAATGAAAAGGTATTATAGCTTAAGAAGAATTTCCTCTATCAAATAAAAAGCCGTGACCAAGTCTGTAAATTTTATTGTTCTGTCAAATTGCTAAACATTCTGTAGGTATTTATAGTTGTTTTTCTTTAACCCTTTAAAGAGATTGTCTACTACTTAGAAACTGATGAGGTACCTATTCTCAAAATGAACCATCAATATTAGATCCTTGGGGGTCCAACGCCTGTCCCCTCCATCGATCAGTAGAGCTATATCATGCTTGCTTAACCTGTTGATTCTGGTGATTGGGAAGTGTCACAGCAGTCAGACCCCAAGGATCTACAAGTTATCACCTCTCCAATGGATAGTGAACATTTGATCATGACTGCAATATTCCTTTAAAGATGTGAGTTTAGGACCACAGGAATTTTACATTTGTCTCTCATACGTTTTTAATTTTTATGTAGTGGAAAGCTGTTGGGGGCTTTTTTGTGGGTTGAGTTGAATACTTTTGAGAAATGATTTTTGCAGTACATATGAGGTAATGTGACTTTTATATTGATTTTGATTTATTTAGAATAAGAGTTCATTCATAAAATGCACATTCTACCATATTTTTATTTTTTTCTTATGTAGTTACCACTTACTGTAATTGACAAGATAATTTTTAATGCCATTACAAATTCACAATTTCCAACTTTGTGCTAATTTTTACTATTAGAGATTTTCAATCAATAAAAAAATCATTAAAAAGGGTTTTTAATGCTTGTGTTAATATTTTATTTAGTATTAAAATTACTTTTGGTTGCCAAAATATACATTACAGTGAGGGAAGGGAACCTTCCCAGAGGTGTATGATGTCATAATGAGAAAGGTGTTAAGGGAAGCGTAATGAAGAACAATATGGTCATCAGGATTGTAACTATTAAAGGGAAGACCACCCATCTTTCTAAGACTTCTACTTTGCAAACTTGCATGGTTATGTAAAGGGTGAATCAATTAACTGGAAATTTCTGCTATACATAAGCCAAAAAATGTTGTAAAGGAATGTATATTCACATAAGGAAGATTTGTTGCAGACATTTGTGTGACTCATTTAATTTATGGAGTAGGGTCTCAAATACTGTAAGGTTATATGATAATAATAATTTTTATTTTTAAAGCGTCAAAATATTCCGCATCACTGTACAATTTTAGAGGGGACTTGTACAGACAATAAAGACATTAAAGAATAAACATAACTCAGATATAAAAAGGAGTAAGGGCCCTGCTCCCAAGCTTACAATCTATGAGGATATAGGGGAGATACGAAAGGTAAATGGTAAAATGTGCTTACATTGTACAATACAGCCATAATATGCTAACTAGGGTCTGCACATAACGCTGCATGAACCGGCCACCAGCCAGTATGTGAACAGTACAGAGATAAAGGGCTATTAAGTACATGAAGGGTGTGGACAGATGCTAAGGGAGTCATCATTTTGAAGAAAATTTTGTATGGGCCAAACGGGGATAGCTAGATAAGTGAGGTGGGGCAATAGGCCAGTCTAAAGAAATGAGTTTTTAGGCCATGCTTTAAACTGTGGGTATTGGGAATTAATCGAACTGTCCAGGGTAGAGCATTCAAAAAAATTTGCAAGCAAGAAGTGATGGAGGCAGGAATGGGAGGATCGGATTATTGAAGATTTTAGTTTTAAGTAGGGATGAGTGAAAAGCTTTGGATAAGTCCTTATTCCAATAATCCTTCACTTTCTGCTAATTCCCCTAATCCCTACTCCTAGTAAGGAACTGTTCATCTCTTCTTCAATCCTCCCCATCCACCTCACCTCCGCCTCAAAACTGTTCCTTAACATACAATCCTCTGTCTCCAAACACAGACAGCCCCCTCATGCCCTCTCCTGCTCCCACCTGCTAACACTTTCTCTGCTCCTTCTCACTGCTGGTGATATCTCTCCAAATCCTGGTCCTCCTCACCACATTCCCACAGTCATTTCTACCTCCCATCCACGCTCTATCACAACCTTCCGTAACCTCTCCAACCTTATACCCATTCACCCAGCCCCCACTTCCCCAGTCCCACTAACAGGAGCTCTGTGGAACGCTCGCTCTGTCTGCAACAAGCTTTCCTACATCCATGATCTTTTTGTTACTACCAAACTCTCCTTCCTCGCCATCACCGAAACCTGGCTCACCCCTTCTGACACAGCCTCTCCTGCTGCACTTTCGTATGGTGGCTTCCACCTTTCTCACACCCCCCGCCCCAGCAGCAAACATGGTGGAGGAGTTGGTTTTCTCCTGTCAGATACCTGCTCCTTCACCCAAATCCCACTGCCACCCTCTGTTACCCTCCCTTCCTTTGAGGTGCACTCTGTGCGCATCTACTCCCCCTCCAACCTCCAACTGGCTGTCATCTACCGCCCCCCAGGGCCAGCCACCACCTTCTTTGACCACTTCACCACCTGGTTACTTCATTTCCTTTCCGCTGACATCCCTACCATCATCATGGGCGACTTCAACATCCCCATTGACACTTCCCTCTCAGCTGCCACTAAACTTCTATCTCTCACTTCCTCCTTCGGCCTCACTCAATGGTCTTCTACAGCCACCCACAAAGATGGCCACACACTGGACCTCATCTTCACCCGCCTCTGCTCCCTATCTAACCTCTCTAACTCACCTCTTCCTCTCTCTGACCACAACCTGCTCACATTCTCTTCCCTCTTCACTCCATGTCTACAATCCTCACCCCACAAACTTTCACACCCTCGCAGGAATCTTAAACACCTTGACCTACACTCATTCTCTGAATCCCTCCTCCCTCTTACAGATATAAGTTCCTTACACAATGCGGATGACGCTGCCGCTCTATATAACACCACAATAGCTGTAGCTTTGGAATCCGCTGCCCCACTTACACATACCAAAACTCGCAAAATCAACAGACAGCCCTGGCACACCAGCCTGACCAAAGAGCTGAGGCGAGCTTCCAGGGCTGCTGAGCGCAGATGGAAAAGATCCCACTCCAACGAGCACTTCATCGCATTCAAACAGTCCCTCACTACTTTCAAGACCACACTCGCCACAGCTAAACAAACCTACTTCTCATCTCTCATATCCTCCCTGTCTCGCAACCCTAAACAGTTATTCAACACCTTCAATTCTCTCCTCCGCCCCCCAGCACCTCCTCCCTCCCCACTCATCTCAGCTGAAGACTTTGCCTCATTTTTCAAGCAGAAAATTGATAACATCAGGGACAGTTTTGGTCAACAACCCCCAGAGCCCTTCCTCCCGACTTCCCAGCCCTCCACCTTCAAAACCAACTTCTCCACCATTACAGAAGATCGACTCTCCACTCTACTCTCAAGATCACATCTCACCACCTGTGCACTCGACCCGATCCCACCCCACCTCATCCCAAACCTCACCACAGTCTTCATCCCAACCCTAACCCATCTCTTCAACCTATCACTAACAACTGGTGTTTTCCCCTCAAGCTTTAAACATGCCTCCATCACACCTATCCTCAAAAAGCCCTCTATTGACCCATCCTCTGTATCTAGCTATCGCCCTATATCACTTCTCCCATACGCCTCCAAGCTACTGGAACAACACGTCTACCTTGAACTGTCCTCCCATCTCTCTTCTTGCTCCCTCTTCGACCGCTTACAATCTGGCTTCCGGTCACACCACTCCACTGAAACAGCCCTTACTAAGGTCACCAATGACCTCTTAACTGCCAAGAGCAAGCGACACTACTCTGTCCTCCTCCTCCTGGACCTGTCGGCTGCCTTTGACACAGTGGACCATTCCCTATTATTACAGACCCTCTCATCCCTCGGCATCACAGACTTGGCCCTCTCCTGGATCTCATCATACCTAACAGACCGGACATTCAGCGTCTCCCACTCACACACCACCTCCTCACCTCGCCCCCTATCTGTCGGAGTCCCACAAGGTTCAGTCCTTGGGCCCCTGCTGTTCTCTATTTACACCTTTGGCCTGGGTCAGCTCATAGAATCTCATGGCTTTCAGTATCATCTTTATGCTGATGACACACAGATCTACATCTCTGGACCAGATATCACCTCCCTACTAACCAGAATCCCTCAATGTCTGTCCACTATTTCATCCTTCTTCTCCACTAGATATCTGAAACTCAACATGGACAAAACAGAATTCATCATCTTTCCCCCATCTCACGCGACCCCCCCTACGAACCTATCAATTACAGTAAATGACTGCCCACTCTCCCCAGTCCCACAAGCTCGCTGCCTCGGAGTAATCCTTGACGCTGATCTCTCCTTCAAACCACATATCCAAACCCTTTCCACTTCATGCCGACTTCAACTCAAAAATATTTCACGCATCCGTTCATTCCTCACCCAAGAATCTGCAAAAACCCTAGTCCATGCCCTCATCATCTCTCGCCTTGACTACTGCAACCTCATGCTCTGTGGCCTCCCCTCAAACACTCTCGCACCCCTCCAATCTATTCTAAACTCTGCTGCCCGACTAATCCACCTGTCCCCCCGCTATTCCCCAGCTTCTCCCCTCTGTCAATCCCTTCACTGGCTCCCAATTGCCCAGAGACTCCATTACAAAACCCTAACCATGACATACAAAGCCATCCACAACTTGTCTCCTCCATACATCTGTGACCTCGTCTCCCGGTACTTTCCTGCACGCAACCTCCGATCCTCACAAGATCTCCTTCTCTACTCCCCTCTTATCTCCTCTTCCCACAATCGCATACAAGATTTCTCTCGCGCATCACCCCTACTCTGGAACTCTCTACCACATCATATCAGACTCTCACCTACCATCGAAACCTTCAAAAAGAGCCTGAAGACCCACCTCTTCCGACAAGCCTATAACCTGCAGTAACCACCGATCGACCAAACCGCTGCACGACCAGCTCTACCCTCGCCTACTGTATTACCACCCATCCCTTGAAGATTGTGAGCCCTCGCGGGCAGGGTCCTCTCTACTCCTGTACCAGTTATGACTTGTATTGTTTAAGATTATTGTACTTGTTTTTATGTATACCCCTCCTCACATGTAAAGCGCCATGGAATAAATGGCGCTATAACAATAAATAATAATAATAATAATAATTCGAATAGCTATAGCACTTACTGAATATCTACATCGGGAACCTGGTTACCTGGAGCTCCCGATAATCAGCTGTTTGGCACCGCAGCTGCATGTGTCGCGGCTGTGTGGCAGTCACAATACATGCATGGATAGCCTGTTTATTGGGCTCTCTATGCATGTGTTGTGACTGTCACACAGCCGCAACACATGCAGCTGCGGTGCCAATTAGCTGATTATTGGGAGCACTCCAGGTTCCCAATGCAGCTATTCGGTAAGCACTATAGCTATTTGGATAAGTACTTATCCAAAGCTATTCGCTCATCCCTAGTTTAAAATCATTAGCAGAATGGAGGGAACTGGTAGGGTGGTAGATTGAGAAACATGGAAATATTGTAGAGCTGCGTGGATCTTTTTCAATTCTAATTTTCCAGCTTTGACAAAATGTTCCAAAAAAAATATTTTTGTGGCAAATAAATCATAAATCTTACTACCCAAATGCTTATAATTGCTTGGAAAATACAAGTTGGGGAGAGGCGAGAAAGCAAGGACCCCGCTGACCATGAGAGCTTACATCATATAAAGAAGAGAGGACCCTAGCAACCATAAAAAATGTACACTCTACAGAAGAAAGAGAGGACCTTGCTGACAATAAGGGCTTACACTCTACACAAGACAGATGTGCTCTGCTGGGAACTGCTGATCTATGATTGCTTTGGTACTTACCACTGTTGTATAAGAAATGATAATCCACTTGATGTTATGGCTGCAAGGCATTATAGTGAAGCTTACTTTTCCACACAGATAGACATTAGCCTGCTCCCTAATGCTTCACCAATGTAGGAAATGGCATAGGGCAAATTATTTTTGTGAACCGCAAATTTAATTTCAAAGTGGTCGAATTCATGTGAAACTGGGAATTTCATGAAACGCCACCAATTCCTCTGAGGATAAATCTGCTCATCTCTAAAAACTAGATTACAAGTATAAATTTGTAAAGGGAAAGTCCCCTACTTGACTATCTGCATAGTTTAAATTCAGTTTTGGAGCAACAGACTCATTTTAATATCTTGGTTTACACAGTTGCAAATGCATTTAGTTCTTAAGTACATTTTACTCATCAATGTATCCCGTGGGAATGTTTTTTTAAAGCAAATGATGTGCCTGATAATGAGAAAGAACAAGCAGCAAAACCACTTATGGATGAAAAGTAAAGCTCAGTAAATAAGCCCTAAACACCTAAACAATACACACTGGGATGATTTATCAATGTTTATGCATTAATGAACTGTAGTATTGCAGACTACAAGAGTATGCACATCCTCTTGATGACTCTGCAGTCGTTGTACATATATTTACATTAGGAGAATTTCCCATGTATACATCTCACAGATGTCTCCAGTAGATGCTACTGTATACACATATAGTGGCATCCACTAAGTTTAAAAAAAACAATGCAAACTCACTATATATATTTTTAGGGGATATATCTGGATAGAAAAAAAACAGATGTATCAATGTGTGCCACCCAGACAAAGGTTAAAATGTGGACCTCTCCATACTCTTCATGTATTTCATGTATGTGCAAGAAGCCTTCCAGTAGCATATACACAATTGGACATTTTCCAACTTTTTTTTAGTTAGAAAAATGAAGGAATACCTTGATAAATAAGTTGCACTTGAATCCCATTCAGACACATTCATATGGGCACATGATTCAGAAAAGTGAATGTTTGGCTTGACTGCCACATTCTACAATGTACTAAAACTGAAAATAAGCTGCAAATACATTAGCTAATCGGCAATGCCCTTCCTCAGTCTAAGCAGCTTTTGAGACTTTGTATGGTGCCGATATATTCAGGAGAGTTTAACAAAACAACTCCATCACATTCATTATCCTGCTTGTAATAACTACACGTAGATCAATAATCCGAAATTCTGAAATATTTCTACTACAGTTTCTGAACCCATCAGCCATGGTTTTTACTCATTGACTTCTCTTTCAGGAAATTCCCCATTGAGCGATTTCTTTCCTAAGACTGCGTTTGTGTTGCAGGTTTTTGTCATCTAGTTATAAAATCATCATGTTACATACAAGTCTGAGCAAAGATATAGAGGTCAACTTGTTTTACATGGATTGTTGCAATGTCAGTTAAGGTACTGTCACACTTAGCGATGTACCAGCGATCCCTACCAGCGATATGATGCGGTCAGGATCGCTGATACATTGCTAAGTGGTCACTAGTGAGCTGCCACACAGGCAGATCTCACCAGCGACATCGCTGGGGACGGGGGTCGCTACTTACCTGTCACACTAGGCGATCCTGCGTCCTCCCCCCGGCTCCACGCTCGTCGCTCGTCTCTCCACAGGAAGCGCCGCAGGAAGCTGGTGACGAGAAACAGTCCAGGATGTTCTTGCGTGATCAGCGATAAGCAGCAGGGGAGCGGGTTGTAGGTAAGTATCACACACAGCGATATCGCTATAACGTCACAAGTTATACCGATATTGCTAGCGATATCGCTTAGTGTGACAGAACCTTAACTCTAAGTGCAATGTTCTTGAAATTAAACTAGAAATATTCAAAATGCAGATGGATTAAAGTGAAGGATACTGTGAGATTGAGGGCACTGTATAGAATTACATATGCATAAATAAAGCGGCGTGATACATTGCTTTATACCAATGTTTTCCAAACTCTAGTCCTCATGATCCCCCATCAGATCATGCTTTCCAGATTTCCTTAGTATTGCACATATGATAGAACTAAAGTATTATCAAGGCATCAGACATTTCAACAGGTTCTCTCACCTGTGCAATACTAAGAAAATCCTGAAAACATGATCTGTTGGAGCCATGAGGACTAAAGTTTGGGAAACACTGCCTTATACAAAGAAACTATTTTCTGATCAGTGCTAATTTATAGTGACGGCTTGCTAATATTTCTAGAGTACTTCTTCAAATGATTTCGGAGATAACGGCAGTGCGGTCAGGTGTTAGAATCAAGTGAGAGCATGTCAGGAAACCAAAGTTACAGAAAATTCAGATAATGTCATAATTTTACTAGATTTATGTTTGTATAATTTAATTTATATTTTATGTATTCCTATCATGCCTTTGCAACAGATCGGTAATTAGCTGTATCGCACATATTCGGGAATACAAGCCATAGTTGTATGCTGGTTAATTGAACAGTAGGAAATCAGAGCTTATAATAGCTTCTGTGTTCTTTAGAACTTACAAAGAGAAAAATGGCTAATATTTATGGTGGTTTCACTATTTTATTTAATACATGCCATCTGATTTCCAGCTTACTTTAGGAAGTTCTACTTTGTTGAATAGCTGTCTTGCAATGAATGGCATGTACTGTTTGTAGTAACTAACTTACAAAAACTACATTCAGTCTTTGGAAACACAAAAAAGGTAGTCCGGAATATCTAATAGGTGATAATAGAAGAAAATGATATTGGTTATATTTGGATTTCTCTATAATCAGTAGAAAATATTTTAAAGAGATTCTGGAAGGATTATGAGCAAGCACATGTAGAATGCATTTACACTGGGAGCAGGTAAAAAATTGTATGCATTAATGATTTTCAATTACTTTGACATGCTAATAAAATAATATATTTTTTTTTACCAGGGTACATAACCAATTGCTCACTTATGCAGCCTCCAGCCCAACGGACCATAATGATGATGAGGATGATGATAATGCTTTGCGTAAATTACAGGCATATATACGACAATACAGTATGTGTTCAGCCTACTGCTGTCTGGAAATCAATGGTAATTTCAACAAATTCCCTTCACTTCCAAAATGTATGCTATCATATCAAGAGATCAGCAAACTAAATGAAGCAAACCTTACTTCGCTTTACATACTATCATTAAAGCACCAGCCAAGTAACATAAACATCCAAATGTCAAAATTTTATCTTGCATGCGAATAGTTGGGAATGTGGAATTTTTTACAATGTACTGTATGTTTTTGGTTTAGGGGAAATGCAGATTGTCCATCAAGAGTTCATAACGTAAATTAGCTGCAGATGTCGGGTTTTAAAACAAATATTCATCCCATCTTAAGACACAATGCTAGCTCTCACTGTTCTCTTTCCTCTGTTATGTCTCTCAAAAAAGTCTCATTCAGACATGCATATTTTTTCTCCTACATAAAAAACTAAACAATTCTCAACAGTGTGCTGGATCAGAATTTCATTAGTGTTTGGTCAGTTTGTCCATATCTATCATTTGTGACTTTCTTGTATGCCACAAATAAAATTTTTTCAAAGATTCACAGACTGTATCAATCTGCTGTCCATGATTTTCATGGATACATAGAGTTTCGCCGGTGATTTTGATGCATGACTTGGATCACAAACAGAGAAACCTTTTGATTATTTTTTCATGGACACACAGCAAAAAAGAATAGACTTGTGAATAGTACTGTAGACCATAATGTGTATGTGTTCTATCCATAAAACTATGACTAAAATGTGTAAGTGAAAAACAAACGTATGAATGATACGTAAAGCTGATAAACTCTTAAAACTAGCATTTGTGTTTTCATAATGTAAAGGTTTTTTTTTTCATTATTCAAATGAGCTCCTTGTGTACATTTACTTTGAATGACTTCCACTTTTACTTAGCATTTGTTCCACCAGATGTGCGGTCCTGCTTGGCTTCTGTATTTTCAAAACGGTATTGTGTTAAACATGACTAGTACTTAGATCACATACACAACTAACTACTAAAGCACAGAGAAACAAACACAGTACAACAAACGTGAAAAAATACTCTGCTGTAAAAAAATTCCAACAATGAACAGCAAGTGCTAGTAAAAAGATGATAACAAAACAGGGTATTTAGTTGACACGTTTTTTTCAAAAAATGTACGCTAAGCCGCTCCACCAACACCAAGGTATACCCATCAGAGCAGTCCTATCCAATGTATTTAAAACCTGACCATGTGAACAGTACCTATATGAGCAGGGTTCAGAAAGGTAATGTCTGGTGTGGGCATGCTGTGTGAGATGGCTTTATATGTGCATGGCCCATATGGGAGGGGTGGAAACCTTCCAAAGACTTGCAAAAGGAAGAAACCAATGGAATAAAAAACGAACGCATGGGCTATGCACATACTTTGAACAAGTCGGTAAGACAGTGTTCACACCACCAAGAGACTGGAACACAGAGAAACACAGTATAAACGTGAAAAAATACTCTGCTGTAAAAAATTCCAACAATGAACAGCAAGTGCTATTAAAATGATAACTAAACAGAGTATTTAGTTGATACGTTTTTTTTCAGAAAATGTACGCTAAGCCGCTTTACCAACGCCAAGGTATACCCCTCAGAGGAGTCCTATCCAATGTATTTAAAACCTGACCATGTGAAAAAAAATTTTTTCCATTGGTTTCTTGCTTTTGCTAGTCTTTGGAAGGTTTCCACCCCTCCCATGTGAGCCATGCACATATAAAGCCATCTCACATAGCATGCCCACATCAGACATTACCTCTCTGAACCCTGCTCATATAGGTACTTGTTATGAATGGGTCACCGAGAAGGATGGCAGGAACAGGTTAAGCCACCAGACCCCTGATCCTACCTGCACAACTAGCAGTAGCTGTGGAGCGTTCCTACAATGCCCTAGACGCTTCGTCACAGCCGGATGACTAACTAAGCCTAAAGACATCTCCTCCCACATCTCTGCTTACCATCCTGTGCACTCCATTCTGCTAATGACAAAACACTAACATCCTCCATGATCTGAACCTCCCATTCCTGTCTCCAAGATTTCTAGCATGCTGCCCAAATTCTCTGGAATGCACTACCATGGATATTTTGATTAATTCCCAATTCCCAAAATTTTTAAGTGTGCTCTAAAAACATATTTTTTTAGACTGGCTTTTTACCTCACTTGCCAGTATGTGTATTTGTACACATACTAGCTGGTGACTGGTTCAAGAAGCATTATTTGAATACCCACTTTATTACATAGATGGCTGGACCGTACAATACAAGCACATTTTTCAATTTACCCTTTTGTGTCTCCCCAATTTCCTCATAGATTGTAAGCTTGTAAGCTCATTATTCTTGGTGTCTGTTGAATTATGTGTTTACTCTGTTAGGTCTTTATTGTCTGTACAAGTACACTCAGTAATGTGTAAGTGTGCGGGAATAGCCCATTCAATATCTCTATCTATTCCCCACTCCCTCAAGATGGCTGGACCATTATTGTAAATACATCACTATATATACACACACCTGTACTTTGTACCTCCCATACCGCATTGTAGATTGTAAGCTCTCACGAGCAGGGCCGTCTTATTTTGCTTTAATCATTGTATTATTGTTAAAGTTGTTACTTTTAACTGTTAAATTGTAAAGCGCTGCGGAATATGTTGGCGCTATATAAAGATTATTATTATTATTTTTATTAGTATTAATAAAGTGCTGCGGAATATGTTGAAATTATAGAAAAAACATTATCAATCTTAAATATTAAAGGTGACACCCAGTTAAGTATCTCTACCATACATGCACCTATAATTATTATTAGGAGTCTCTTTTTTTTTAATATTCAGTGATATATTGTAGAGCCAAAGATCAAAGTGCAGGATATTACTACATATAAACTGGTCTTTTAGCAAGTTAGTAAGCATTCTTTATTGTAGGCTTATTCTAGGTACTGATCTTTTTCAGTTTAAAAAGAAAAATGAGTAAAATAAAACTTTTAGTTAAAATTAATATATTATTTTTGTCCTTTCGCAGTACCTACAGTAGCCTATGTTAAGGAGAAAATGTCTAAATGTAATGTACAGCAATTTTTGGCATAATATGAGGTTTAAAATTGGTTTGTTCAGTTTTTAATTTTTTATTTCCAAACTTTTCCTCTACCATTTAAAAATTTTACTCATATAAATTGCTTGATTTTTTATGGAGAAGAATAATCCACATAGGTCTATAGCAAAGCTGAGTTTAGTATTGTTGTGTTCTATAGTTTAATTGAATATAACTGTGCTCCTGGGAGGGATTTTTTCACTGCAATTATATTAGTCACCTATCTTATTGATAGGTTGTCAACATCAGACAGAAGGGGCTGACAGCAGATTTTTCACCAATCAACTGCAGCAATAGCCAGATGCAAACACAGTATGTAAAACTCTATCAATCCTTCACAGTCCTACTACTCGTGGGTACTTCAGATCAGTTCCTACTATTTCAATATATGCTCAAGTGCAGTAATTAGGAGTCATGCCTGAGCAGTGTAAAGTAGTGGGATTGTTAAGTTTTATAGGTAAAAGACCACCACAATTCAGATATTACTATTGCTAATGATAGATCATCAGTATCACTGTAGTAGGAATCTGTCAGTAGAATCAGCCCTCCTAAGCCATCTACAGTTAGGTCCATATATATTTGGACAGAGACAACATTTTTCTAATTTTGGTTCTAGACATTACCACAATGAATTTTAAACAAAACAATTCATATGCAGTTGAAGTTCACACTTTCAGCTTTCATTTGAGGGTATCCACATTAAAATTGGATGAAAGGTTTAGGAGTTTCAGCTCCTTTAACACGTGCCACCCTGTTTTTAAAGGGACCAAAAGTAATTGAACAATTGACTCCAAGGCTATTTCATGGACAGGTGTGGGCAATCCCTTCGTTATGTCATTCTCCATTAAGCAGATAAAAGGTCTGGAGTTGATTTGAAGTGTGGTGCTTGCATTTGGAAGGTTTTTCTGTGAAGGAAACCTGCAGTCAAAGGAGCTCTCCATGCAGGTGAAACAAGTCATCCTTAAGCTGCAAAAACAGAAAAAACCCATCCGAGAAATTGCTACAACATTAGGAGTGGCAAAATCTACAGTTTGGTACATCCTGAGAAAGACAGCACTGGTGAACTCATCAATGCAAAAAGACCTGGGCGCCCACGGAAAACAACAGTGATGGATGATTGCAGAATAATCTCCATGGTGAAGAGAAACCCCTTTACAACAGTCAACCAAGTGAACAACACTCTCCAGGAGGTAGGCATATCAATATCCAAATCTACCACAAAGAGAAGACTGCATGAAAATAAATACAGAGGGTTCACTGCATGGTGCAAGCCACTCATAAGCCTCAAGAATAAAAAGACTAGACTGGACTTTGCTAAAAAACATCTAAAAAAGCCAGCACAGTTCTGGAAGAACATTCTTTGGACAGATAAAACCAAGATCAGCCTCTACCAGAATGATGGAAAGAGAAAAGTATGGTGAAGGTGTGGTACAGCTCATGATCCAAAGCATACCACATCATCTGTAAAACACGGCGGAGGCAGTGTGATGGCTTGGGCATGCATGGCTGCCAGTGGCACTGGGTCACTAGTGTTTATTGATGTGACACAGGACAGAAGCAGCTGAATGAATTCTGAGGTATACAGAGCCATACTGTGTGCTCAGATCCAGCCAAACTGATTGGTCGTCATTTCATACTACAGATGGACAGTGACCCAAAACAAAGCCAAACCAACCCAGGAGTTTATTAAAGCAAAGAAGTGGAATATTCTTGAATGACCAAGTCAGTCACCTGATCGCAATCCAAATGAGCATGCATTTCACTTGTTAAATAATAAACTTCAGACAGAAAGGCCCACAAACAAACAGCAACTGAAAACCACCGCAGTGAAGGCCTGGCAGATCATCAAAAAGTAGGAAACAGAGACTGGTGATGTTCATGAGTTCAAGACTTCAGGCAGTCATTGCCAACAAAGGGTTTTCAACCAAGTACTAGAAATGAACATTTTATTTACAATTATTTAATCTGTCCAATTACTTTTGGTCCCTTTAAAAACAGGGTGGCACATGTTAAGGAGCTGAAACTCCTAAACCCTTCATCCAATTTTAATGTGAATACCCTCAAATGAAAGCTGAAAGTCTGAACTTCAACTGCATCTGAATGGTTTTGTTTAAAATTCATTGTGGTAATGTCTAGAACCAAAATTGGAAAAATGTTGTCTCTGTCCAAATATACATGGACCTAACTGTATATGAGCATGTGTGTCATAGGAAGCAGAATACAATGATACCTTGATATCGGTTATGTGATTTCTTATTCCAGAGAAATATTTCATATATATAAATGAACTGTCCAGGTTATGGGTCGGAGACTGATCTGCATGAGAATCTGCCTCCAGGCATTATTTTACATGAAAGGGGCATTACTAGTGTGATGTGTAATGGTCGCTCTCTGCTCTCACTGCAGCACTGTGTATGATTATAAGGCCATGTTCATACATTTAGTATTTAGTCAGCATTTTACATCAGTATTTGTAAGCCAAAACCACCAGTGGGTGATAAAAACAGACATGGTGACGTGTTTCTATTACACTTTTCCTCTGTTTTACTACTGATTTTGACTTACAAATACTGAGGTAAAATACTCTCCAAATACTGAATGTGTGACCATGGCCTCACAGATATCTGCAAATTCCTCTCAGTGCTTAAAAGGGTATTCCCATCTCCAAGATCCTAATTCAACATGAAGTGGGTGTCATAATAATAATAATAATAATTTATTATTAGAAAATACCTCCAATTAGAAATTTAGTATGGTTCTTCAGATTTGCTATGTCACTTTCCCCACATAAGGTATTGCAGTAGCTTATGTTAGACAACGCTTACTGAGTAACATAGTAACAAAGTTTTGAAGGCTGAAGGAAGACCTTATGTCCATCTAGTTCAGCCTATTTTTAGTGCAGCTGTTCTGCATTGTTGATCCTGGGGAAGGCTAAAAACCCACAGAGTAGAAGCCAATTTTCTCCATAGGGAAAAAAAATTCCTTCCCCTAAGCTGGGTCAACCATCTACCTATAATAATATGTTATTCGTAGCCTTCTATACTGTTACTCACAAGAAAAGCATCCATTCCTTTCTTAAATTCATTCAGTGAGTTGGCAATCACCACTTCCTCTGGAAGAGAATTCCAGAGCCTCACTGCTCTTACCGTGAAGAACCCTCTTCTATGCTTGTGCAGAAATTGTCTTTCCTCCAAACGAAGAGAATACCCCCTTGTTCTTGTCACAGTACTTGGTACAAACAGTTCATTGGAGAGATCTCTGTATTGCCCTTTGATATACTTGTACATATATATTAAGTCTCCCCTAAGTCTTCTCTTTTCTAGCGTAAATAGACCTAATTTTGATAACCTTTCTGGGTATTGTAGTGAACCAACTCCATTTATCATTTTAGTAGCCCGCCTTTGAACCCTTTCAAGTTCAGTAATGCCTTTCTTGAGCACCGGCGTCCAAAATTGCACGCAATACTCCAAGTGTGGTCTGACGAGTGATTTTTACAGAGGGAGAATTATGTTTTCATCTCCTGCTCCACACACTGACCTCCTGTTAGTCCTAGTTCCCAGGGAAGCTGCTGAACTGGGATCACTGTCCTGGGCAATGCCTTGCTCCCCAGGCCACCTGACAGTTCCAGGTCCTCAGCTGGATGTTAACTCCCCAATGCAATACCATCACCAACTCTGCTATCCATGGTCCCACCCCATGCTCTTCAGGAAGTCAATCCCCTCTTGGGACCTTCCAACACACACACCTTTCAGGACCTTAGAAAACAAACCATTCAGGTCCATACACTCCAACCATGTGACCCAAACCATGGTTGCACTATGTAGCTGTAGCTACCCCCACATGTGGGCAGTGTATGTGTGGTTAGTCAGTCCTGCAGCTCTCTGACTAACCCTGTAAGACCCCCTAGCAAACTAAAAAAACAATTGGGGAACTACCAGTCCCGGAACAACATTTCGGGCTTACATCACAGACTTCCTCTGCGACACATATCGGCCATTTACAGCAATGCCTGTCACTGTATCACTATCACCATTACGCCTCCTTGTGTATCCTGAGAAGCACACACTGTGCCCTCTAGCTGTAACAGGGGTCACTGCCTCACACTTAGCTATCCATGGTATGACCACTAAGAGCTATCAAACTAACTATCTCTGTATGAGTGGTCATAACCATGCATACCTAAGCTACTTCAATGCTCTGCATATGAGGTAAGTGACATAGCACAACTGAAGAACAACATTATATTTGCTAATATTATATTATTACACCTACTACATTTTGGGACAGGATTTTGGAGATGAGAATACCCCTTTAAAATTCCAACTCACAGGCAGCCAGAGTTGTAATATTGTTGCACTACAGCAGAGCTCAGAAGCTGCAAAAATGTGTTTGCAAGAAGACAAAGTCCACCTCTACTGTCCCATGTTAGTTAACTCTGAATTCAGTGAGTTATTAGCTTTAAAAAGTAATTAAAGTCAGCATAGATCACCTGCACATAAATAAATATAATTTCTATGTTCATGTTTCGGTATAGTATCCATGTTCGTTTCTCCATTGTTCTGAATTGTCTAGTATATAAAACTATTAACTATTGGTTCATGGCCTTGCACGGTTATGGAAATACAGATGCTAAAAAATGAAACAAGTAAGCGAACATAAAATTATGAAACATAATAATTTCATGTAATTATAAAACACGAAATTATTTGCACCTTGTGCTTTGTATGAGCTAGTAATGATACTCATATATATCCATATGTAAAGAAACAAAAATTTGAAGAAAAGCAGTTGTATAAAAATTGAATTGGTAATCATCTGTGCTGATCTGATATGAAACAGCCCAAAAAACACATTAAAGTCAAATTTAATTCCCATTAATGCATTGTAATAATTTTCCAAATCTTTGTCCTGATATTACATAAAACATAAATAGATAGAATTCATCCAAGTTATATTTTGCCTCTTCGGAAATCATTGAAGCAGTAAATATGGTATGTATGTAGGTAATATACAAATGAGCAATCCGAAGGGTAGTAGGCTGAATCTGCTACTTAGTCACAGACTTTGCTTACAGCCTATTGTCAGCAGCAGACCACCAAAACCCCACAGGCTTTCATTTGGCAATGTGAAACATTTGGTGAACAAGTTCCCCTTTGTTTAGGCCTACTAACAATACTGATTCTGTGGGTGGTTGGTCCATATAACATTCTCCAGTATTTGTCAGTCTACACATTCAGTATCAAGATGAGTGACAAACTCTGCACCTTCAGGCACTTGTCTTTCTTGCATTCATTCTACACTTCTTGAAAACAGGATGGATAAATGTGATAGAACACAGCTTACATGTCTGCTACAATTGGCATTGAAACAGGACAAGGATATTTTTAATCTAGCTCAAATTTTATGGGGAAAAGTAGAGAATAGTAAAGAACAAGAATGTAAGAAATGCACAGATCCAAAAGTTGACACCTACAGAAAAAGAAAAGCCCATGTGTTATTCTAATGTTTTATACAGATTAATATGGCACTTATCAGACATACTTCATAAAATGCTAGAATATAGATGTAGGCACTATATATATTCCCACCTAGAAGCAATACTCATAAAGAAGCATCATACAGCTCAGTAGCAAAACCACAGAGGCTTTAAAAAATACTGTGCAAAATCCATGCAAGTGGCATTCCTGTGTGCATGAGGCTATACAGGCTTTCATTATCTCAACATCACTGATTATGGTCCACTATATAAATTATTGTACAACTGTCCAATATTCTGTATTTTATCTACTTGGCCCTGTCACGTATTTGACCTCTTGAATAACAAACCCTACACACGAGTCCAGCATAGTTCACATACATTTTTTTTAAGGAGTTTCCACTTTTATTTTAAGAGGTTTTTCTTTTTCACCAATAAACCTGGAAAAGAAATAATGATCAGCCTTGCGCACATATAAAAGTGGACGCGATTTTACTGTTTAGCTTTGTCTAATTATTTCTAAATACAGATTAGTTTCTTAAGGGTGGTCACCCAGAGATGTTCTCTCTGGGACTTCTCAATTCAATCTGTGCTTCCAGAACACTGTTATTATTGCCAAAGAAATCCTACCCTGCGGAATGTCAGGAATTTTATATTTAACTAACAGTCTGTCTGGCAAGTAGCCAAAACTATTAGATGGTTGAGATTCAGACACAATTCAATGAAATTATTTGAACCATGTTTGAAATAATGGAAACAATCAAATCTGAAAGTGAAAAAGACCAAACAATGTCATCACATTTTGTGCTTAAGCTACTACAGCTTCTGCTTAACCTTTTGGACTCACTAACAAATTGGATTCCATAAGTTAATAAAATCTAAATGGATTAAGTAAAAAATAGGAAAAAAGCTCTACGTTTTCTACAAATGATCCGGTTATAGATCACAAGATTTATCAAAAGAATAAAAAGAATGCTTGCAATGTATTACCATCTTTTCAGTTAGCCATTAAAAGGTATCAACTACTGAGGACTCTCAATCCTGAATATTTTTCTATCTACTGGCTAACACGGTACAAAGATATACATCTTTCCTGTATCAAAATGGAGGATACCAGAATGTACCGCATCTTTATGGAACTAAAACCACTTCTGAAGAAACGTGCACAAATGGACAGCGACATTTTTTTCTTATGCATTTTTTCTAGGCTGTATTGTGCATAAATATGTGACTTCAGATTTTGTATTAGTCTAGCCTGATGAAGAGACCTGAGTAGTCTCGAAAGCTTGCAATGTATTACCATCTTTTCAGTTAGCCATTAAAAGGTATCAACTACTGAGGACTCTCAATCCTGAATATTTTTCAAAAGAATAAAGAATCCACACTATCTATAAACATAGCGATGATGAGGAAACACTTAGCTAATTTAAAATAATTTAAATACCTTTGTCCAGAGGAATTACTTCCTAGGGTAGTAAAAAAGTTACCAGAGGAAATTGCAGAACCACTAGCCAGAATCTTTGAAAAATCCTTGAGTACAGGAGAAGTCCCAGAATATTAGACAAGGGCAAATTTTATCCTCTTCAAAAAAGGAAAAAAGATAAAGACAGGAAATTACAGGCCAGTGAGCCTAAAGGGCCCATTACACATAGCAATATCGCTATAACGTCACTGGCTTTGTGATGCAGCAGCGACATTGCTAGTGATATCGCTACATGTGGTACTTACCTCCGACCGGCTCCCCCGCTGGTTATCGCTGATCGCGCAAGAACGTCCTCGGCCATTTCTCGTCGTCTGCTTCCTGCTGTGGCGAAGAGCGACGCGTGGACGTCTTCATTGCCTTGTTTGACAGGTAAGCAGCGACCGCCAACTGCTTCTATGTCGCTGGTGAGATCTGCCTGTTTGGCAGTTCACTAGTGACCACTTAGCGATGCAATAGCGATCCTGATCGGGTCATATCGTTGTTGGGATCGCTGGTGCATCGCTAAGTGTAATGGTACCCTAACTTCTCTACGAGGAAAGATCTTTGAACACATCATTAAACAGCATGTATGTAAGTACTTGGATAAGAATACATTAATTAACTACAGCCAGCATGTGTTTGTAGCAAGCAAGTCATGCCAGACTAATCTAATTTCCTTCTATGATAGAATCACTGACTGGGTGTATCAGGGAAATGTGGTAGATATAGTATATCTCGACTTAAGCAAAGCATTTCATAAAATATCTCATACTATCCTTATTGAAATTATGATCATATATGGGATTAGCAAGGCTACAGTTCAATGGATTAATAACTGGCTCAGTGATTGTTCTTAAAGAGTGGTGATAAATGGATGCATATGCAATTGGAAGAGTATTCCAAGTGGGGTACCACAAGGCTAAGTTCTAGACCCAGTCAACATTTTTATAAATGATCTAGATAAGGGAATTGAATGTAAACTAATCAAATTTGCAGACGATGCAAAGCTATGAGGGATAGCTAACACTACAGAGTCTAGAGAAAGGATTCAGAAGGTAATAATGAACAATGGGCAGCGACTAATAGCATGGTATTTAACAGGGAGAAATGCAAGATTCTACATCTGAGCAACAAAAAATACATTTACAGAATGTGAGGAATAGAACTATGAAACAGCTTATGTGAAAAAGACTTCGGTATACGGTAGACATTCGGCTGTGTTGAGCGAATATTGCAAAACAAGTATTCGCTGCCGATCATAATCGGAGCTGAATTTTGAAAAATTTGTTCAACTCTAATCGCCATATTTAGAAAAATTTAACACTACAAACTGTATACATTATTAAAAGAATCTCTTAGATCTGATACAATGCTGTATTTGCTTTGAGAATGGCTATATTATCTTTTAAGAAAACTTGACTCAATCTTCACCCAGCTAGCCTGATTGACAACTCTATAGTGACCTTCCTCACTATTGCTACTGAGATCTTTCACTGCTCAGTACAAGATGTGGTTGACACTGCAGTTGTTTAAGTGGAAAATAAAAACACTTTGTCTCATGGGCAATTTTGGGTTGAACTCACCAAATGCCTATGTTAATATCAGGAAAGATGTATATCTTTGTACCGTGTTAGCCAGTAGATAGAAAAATATTCAGGATTGAGAGTCCTCAGTAGTTGATACCTGAGTAGTCTCGAAAGCTTGCAATGTATTACCATCTTTTCAGTTAGCCATTAAAAGGTATCAACTACTGAGGACTCTCAATCCTGAATATTTTTCTATGTTAATATCAAGAATATAGAGTCATTCTGACATGAATTTTCAAATAATAATAATACATTTCTATAGGGCCGACATATCCCGCAGCACTATACATTTCAGAGGGAACTTGTACAGACAATAGACATTACAGCATAACAATAATCACATAGATCAACACATACCAAGAGGAATGAGGGCCCTGCTCGCAAGCTTACAATCTATGAGGAAAAAAGAGAGACACGAAAGGTGGGTGGTAACAGTTGCCCTGATTGTATGGACCAGCCATAAAGTTAAGTGTGTAACAGTACAGATGCAGAGGGCTAATGGATGCATAAAGCATGCGGGAACATGATGTGGGGAACCTGGTTATGGTAAAAACTTTTGGCTGTGCCACATAGGGATAGATTAGGTTAATGTGTTGAGGCGGTAGGCCAGTCTGAAAAACAGAGTTTTCACGGCATGCTTAAAATTGTGGGGATTGGGGACCAATCATATTGACCTGGGAAGTGCATTCCAAAGAATTGGCGTGGCACGTGTATAGTCTTGGAGACAGGAGTGGGAGGTTCTGATTATTGATGATGCTAACCTCAGGTCATCAGCAGAACGGAGGGCACGGGTAGGATGGTATACTGAAACAAGGTAGGAGATGTATGGTGGTGCTGAACCATGAAGAGCTTTGTGGGTGAGGGTAATAAGTTTGTACTGGATTCTGGAGTGGATCGGTAGCCAGTGTAATGACTGGCACAAGGTAGAGGCATCAGTGTAACGATTGGTGAGGAATATGATCCTGGCAGGAGCATTCAAGACAGATTGGAGGGGGGAGAGTTTGGTAAGAGGGAGACCAATTAGAAGAGAGTTACAATAGTCCAGATGAGAATGAATAAGAGAAACAGTAAGAGTTTTTGCATAGTCAAAAGTAAGAAAAGGTCGAATTCTAGAAATGTTTTTGAGGTGCAGATAACAAGAGCGAGCCAGTGATCGTATGTGGGGGACAAAGGAAAGCTCGGAGTCAAGTATGACCCCAAGACAGCGGGCATATTGCTGGGGAGTAATAGTAGAACCACACACAGAAATGGCAATTTTGGGTATAAGTACATTAGTAGCAGGAGGAAACACAAGGAGTTCAGTCTTTGACAGGTTCAGTTTCAGATATAGTGAATACATAATGTTAGACACAGCGTTTAGACAATCGCCGGTGTTTTCTAGAAAGGCTGGCGTGATGTCAGGAGAAGTGTATAATTGGGTGTCATCAGCATAGAGATGGTACTGGAAACCAAATCTACTGATTGCTTGACCAATAGCGGCAGTATACAAAGAGAAGAGGAGGGGGCCTAGGACTGATCCTTGAGGAACCCCAACAGTAAGAGGAAGATGAGAGGAGGAGGAGCCAGCAAAAGATACAGTAAAGGAGCGGTCAGAGAGATAGGAGGAGAACCAGGAGAGAACGGTGTACTTGAGGCCAATGGAATGGAGCATAGTGAGGAGGAGCTGATGATCCACAGTGTTGAATGCTGCAGAGAGAATTAGCATGGAGTAATGACCGTTTGATTTAGCTGTTAGTAGATCATTAGAGACTTTAGTGAGGGCAGTTTCAGTAGAGTGTAAAGAGCGGAAACTGGATTGGAGAGGGTCGAGAAGAGAGTTATCAAAGAGATAGCGGATAAGACGGGAGTGGACCAGGCGTTTCAGGAGTTTAGAGATGAAGGGAAGATTAGAGACAGGTCTATAGTTAGCGGCACAGTTTTGGTCGAGGGATGTTTTTTAAGTAGTGGATGTATGACGGCATGCTTAAAGAAAATAAGTGACGCGCAGCACTTAGAAACCCGATGTGTACCTTGGTTACCAGCTCCCTGCACCAGCGCACTGGTAACTAAGTTACACATCGGGTTTCTAAGCGCTGCACGCCGCTTAGAAACCCTCTGTTTACCATAGTTACCAGCTCCTGCTCGCTGGTCTCCCGCCTGTCACACGCAGAAATGCGTGCTAAACAGCGGGAGACCAGCGATCAAAAAAATGTCCTGGCCATTCCAGGATGATCAGAGATAACCAGCAGGGGGGGCAGTCGCTGGTAAGTGTCTCACACAGCAATCTTGTTGGTGAGATTGCTGTTGCGTCACACAACTTGTGACTCAGCAGCAATCTCGCTAGCGAGATCGCCATGTGTGACGGGGGCTTAAGTTGAGCAGCTAAGATGACCAGTCAAGGATTGCTTTTAATTGCACAAGTAAAAAAATGTTATACAGTAAAATGTAATATTCTGCAGAATGGGGAAAATCTCACAAAATTCTTCAGGCACATTTGTTTACAGAGTAAAAATTTGATGCCATAAATCTTTACTACACCTGAAAATAAGCATCTTTGCAATAGATCTTATCAGAGAAATCTACTTTCTCATATTCAGGGATG
>NW_027361841.1:9607500-9682500 GCF_039654945.1 Dendrobates tinctorius | reverse complement strand
ATACATACCCACCATCCCATAGGCCCGCGCCCATATACCCATCATACATATCCTCCATCCCATAGTCGAGTGCCCATATACCCATCACACAACCTCCATCCCATAGTCCCATGCCCATATACCCATCATACATATTCTCCATCCCATAGTCCCATGGCCATATACCCATCATACATATTCGCCATCCCATAGTTGAGTGCCCATATACCCACCACACATCCTTCATCTCATAGTCCCATGCCCATATACCCATCATACATATCCACCATCCCATAGTCCCGTGCCCATATACCTGTCATACATATCCTCCATCCCATAGTCCAGTGCCCTATACCCATCACACATCCTCCATCCCATAGTCCCGTGCCCATATACCCATTATAACATCATCATCACCATGGCAACCATTATGACATAACCGTCACCATTGCAACCTATTACGACATCGTCACCATGGCAATCATTGTGACTGCATCTTCGCCATTGCAACCCATTATGACATTAGCGTCACCATGGCAACCATTATGACATCATAATAAGGGGCAGGGCTTGATACACACACTTTTCCCCATTATGTAGATAGGGGCAAAATTGTTTGGTGAATTGGAATGCGCGGGGTTAAAACTTCGCCTCACAACATAGCCTAGGACACTCTCGGGGTCCAGACGTGTGACTGTGCCAAATTTTGAGGCTGTAGCTGCGATGGTGCGGATGCCAATCCCGGACATACACACACACATACACACACACCTACATTGAGCTTTATATATTAGATATATATATACACACACACACACACATGTATGCCAACTATCTAATATATAAAGCTCAAAGTGTGTATGTATGTATGTATGTATGTATGTATGTATGTATGTATGTATGTATGTATGTGTGTATGTATGTGTATGTCCGGGATAGGCATCCGCACCGTCGCAGCTACAGCCACAAAATTTGGCACAGTCACACGTCTGGACCCCGAGAGCGTCCTAAGCTATGTTGTGAGGCGAAATTTTAACCCCGCGCGTTCCAATTCACCAAACAATTTTGCCCCCGTCTACATACTGGGGAAAAAGTGTGTGCGCGTCAAGCCCCGCCCCTCATTATGATGTCATAATGCCCCTATTTGCATACTGGGGAAGCAGTGTGTGCATATCAAGCCCCGCCCCTCATTATGATGTCACAATGGTTGCCATGGCGACGCTGATGTCATCATAGGTTGCAAGCCCTGCCGCCGCTCATTATGATGTTATAATGGTTGACTATGAGATGGAGGATGTGTGATGGGTATATGGGCATTGGACTATGGGATGGAAGATATGTATGACGGGTATATGGGCTCGGGACTATGGTATGGCGGATGTGTATGACGGGTATATGGGCACTGGACTATGGGATGGAGGATATGTATGACGGGTATATGGGCACGGGACTATGGGATGGAGGATATGTATGACGGGTATATGGGCACGGGACTATGGTATGGAGGATATGCATGACGGGTATATGGGCACGGGACTATGGTATGGAGGATATGTATGACGGGTATATGGGCACGGGACTATGGGATGGAGGATATGTATGATGGGTATATGGGCACGGGACTGTGGGATGGAGGATATGTATGACGAGTATATGGGCACAGGACTATGGGATGGAGGGTATGTATGACGAGTATATGGGCACGGGACTATGGGATGGAGGCTATGTATGACGGGTATATGGGCACGGGACTATGGGATGGAGGATGTGTGATGGGTATATGGGCACTCGACTATGGGATGGAGGATGTATGATGGGTATATGGGCACTCGACTATGGGATGGAGGATATGTATGATGGGTATATGGGCATGGGACTATGGGATGGAGAATATGTATGATGGGTATATGGGCATGGGACTATTGGATGGAGGATGGGTATATGGGCACTCGACTATGGGATGGAGGATATGTATGATGGGTATATGGGCACGGGCCTATGGGATCGTGGATGTGTGATGGGTATATGGGCACGGGACTATGGGATGGAGGATTATTATAATTTGTTATAACTAACCACAGTTAGTTACTATGTCCGGGCAGCGCCGGGCTCTTCAGCTAGTTTAATATAAAAATGGAAACGTAAACTCAGATTTGAGAAGATTAGAGTTTCTAATCTGTAGTTACCTAAAACATTTCAAATTAAAATTGGAAATATATGGTTATATTTTTACTGTATTTCTAAGCAAAGAAAACCAAGTAAACCAATTTTTTTAAAAGATAAGGTTTTCAATAGTCAAATAGTGAGGCAAAAAAACACACAAAAGACTTGTGGAAACAATGGAATAAATAATATTTCCCAATCATATCTTAATCTAAAATTAGGGGAACGTGGTTCATAATCCTTCCTTAAATCTTGTCATATAAAAAATTACACATGAATACTGAAACTGGGGAACACAGTAATGAACAAACTCTTTCAAGGTGTTTTTTATAGTATACATTAATGGCAGACATACCCAACTGTATCCAACTCTATTGTAGCAAAAGGTCCCAAACATGATGTGATCAGAGTCTTAGAAAAGTTGCTTTGAAAAATTCAGGTTCAGAACACTACTTAAAAAACTGCTTTCTGATGTTAATATAGTCACTAGAGAGGAGTGAATAAGGGTCCTGTTACACTAAACAATGCACCAGCCATCCCGACAATGATACGACCTGGTCAGGATCACTGGTGCGTTGCTACATGATCGCTGGTGAGCTCTCAAACAGGCAGACACACCAGCGATCAGGACAGCGAGAATGCTGGAATCCAAGGTAAATAGCGTGTAACTAAGTACGCGTGTGGCTTAGTTACCTGCTGTGTACCAGCTCCCAGCGTCTGCTTACAGTGCTGGGAGATCGCTGATCGTTTGTCTCCCGCTGCCACATGCAGCGATGTGTACTGGCCAGTGGGAGATCAACAATCAAAAAAATGGCCCAGGACATTCCTGCATGATCAGCAATACCCGGCGGGAGGGCCGGTCACTAATGCGTACCATACACAGCGAGATCGCTGGAGAGATCGCTGATGCATCACAAAATCAGTGACGCGCTAGCGATCTCGCTTAGTGTGAAGTACCCCTAAGGCAACATTCAAATTCACCCGCTTCCACTGATTTTTTCCAAAAATTCAATTTAAAAAGATGTTATTCTCCACGATATGCATGTCCCTTATTATGCTGCAGGGTCTCTCCATACCCAGAGCATAATAAATGTAAGATGTAAAAAAAAACACTTATATTCACCTTACTCACAACTCTATGGATTCTCAGCTCCTTACCATCACTTGTCTAACCCTCATATCATCTTCTTATTCCTGCCATGAGCACTGAATTCCCAGGCCTCTTAACAGAAGGCCAGGACTTATGAGGTCCATGACATTTCCACACATGCTCACGCAAGGCCACGGTGACAGCAAGGAGCAGGTGGGCCTGAAAGGCGAGTACAAACTTTTTTTTCCATTTTTTATGAGGAGAATTAAAGAAAAAAAAATCAAGATTTTTGCAAGTGCGAAATTTTGTAATATTCTATAAGAATTCAATTCCACTCTATTAAATTTGCTCATCTCTAACAATCATATAAGTGTCAATGATAATTTTGCAAGAAAGAAGGTATTAGATTGAAGTGAATCTGGAACAGTTTATACATGTTGCTAAATGTCTATAAAATGTCTGGGATTCTGTTCTAAACCATCAGAATGGCTTAGAAGAGAACACACTATATCCAAAGAGTTGGCAGCAAAAAAGAATGCAGCACTTTCGGCCATCTGGAACCCACCCAATGTTCTGGCAGAGGCTTTAAACATAATGAAAATGACACTGGCTTCATGACACTATGAAACCTGTTTCTATTTATTGTGCAGAGTCAGGTGGTTAGTATAAATGCACAGCCGCTTTCAGATACTGAAAAGGGTGCCCAAATACAAAACAAAGCAGCACTGTGCACCATCAAACTAGTCTATGGGGATTATGCACAGATCTGTTACCAACATCTGTAGCTTACCCTTTATAACAGTATAAGCCTACTTATATTCACGTTAGATTACAAATTAACAGCAAATGTAAGTACTTAGATGGTTGACAGTCCTAAGTCACCTATTGCCTGTCAAATGTCAACTCTTTATATCTATGAGGCCGTCATATAGAGAACATTTTTATTTTATAGGGGGGTGAGGGGTGAATTTTTTGTCACAATATTTAACATTTTTCATTCATTAAAAATCTAGAAGTTTTTTTGCAAAAACGTCTACTACTGTTCCTCCAACGCTCGCTGGAAAAACTCCATTTTTATTTTATGTTTTGAATTTCATGCTTAAAAGAATGGAGGCTGAGGGTAATGTGCACACGCTGCAGATTTGTGTGCAGATCTGCAGCGGATTTTTGGCCCTGCGGATCCGCTGAAGATTCTCATGCAGTGTACAGTACCATTTAACCTATGCATAACAAAAACCGCTGTGCACATGCTGCGGAAAATTCCAAGCGGAAATGCAGCGGTTTATTTTCCACAGCATGTCGATTCTTTGTGTGGATTCCACAGCACTTTTACACCCATTCCATTATAGGAATCTGTAGGTGTAAAAACGCAAGCCAAATACACACAAAAACCGCAGAAAATCTGCAGTGAATCCGCAGGTATAACGCAGGTCAATATACCTGCAGATTCTGCAGATTCCGCGTGGAAAAATCCACACACGAATCCGCAACATTTGTAAACACTAAAATATGAACAGAATATTTACCATCTTACTAGAAAATTGCAACCTAAACTAAGGTTACCGTTAGGACAGATGACCCTCTATGAGCTGGGACCACAATTTAACATATTGCTAACATAGAATTTCCATGGCACTTTTTAAACATTATGTATTTTAGGCAAAACTCAAATATTTCCATAGGGCCACGTTATGCTAACCACAGTTACAATGAAAATAATGCAACTGTACTGCATATTTATGTCTCATACACATCAAAGTTTAAACTTCACATTAAAAATCCACAAAAGATGTTGCTGATTGCATCTTTTGCCAGAAGTTTAAAAATGGTCTTAGGTGACAATGACACATAAAGCTTCAACTGTAATTTCCTTTAGAAGTACACTTAGGCTGTTTTCACACACAGCGTTTTTTTTGAGTTTTTTCCCGCGGATTTGCCAAAAATTCTGCGGGAAAAACGCGAAAAAGAAGCTTCCCATTCATTTCTATGCATTTTTCACTTTTTGTGCACATTGATGCGTTTTTTAACCGTGAAAAAAACGCATCGCGGTAAGAACGCAGCATGCTCTTTAATTTCGCAGTTTTTTCCGCGTTTCTGGCTTTTCCATGTGTCTAGAAACCGCGCGGAAAAAAAAACGCAAAAATAGCGCAGAAAAAAACGCGCGGTTTTTCAGCAGAAAATTTCTGCTACGCATGCACTTAGCCTTAGGATTTTCCTAAATATATAATATGGCATGTTTTGACTTGTTGACAGGGGATTTGAGTTATCTATTAAGACCCCTACCACCCACTAAAACAATGTGGTGACAATAACAGTAAAGTAAATATTGGATTTTATTTCTTGCATGATGACATTCCCAACTTTATGTTATACTGATACTGCAATTGAATTTCAGCTACTTTTCCATGCCAAGCGTCTATGCAGGAGTAAGCCTATGTGGAAAAGATTTGCATTCCCTTGGTCTAAGGATCTTACAGGATACTAGTGTTTGCATACTACCCTACCATCAATTATTAAGTTATAGCATATGATAGGACATTGCTAACAGTCACGGGGAAATACTATCGTTTGTATTTATTTTTGTGAAAATGAATAAAAAGGAGAAGGAATGGAGAAGGATGAAAAGAAGGAGGAGGATGAAAAAATGAGGATAAAAAGGAGGAGGAGGGGAACAAAGGAACAGGAGGGAAAAAAGAGGGAGGAGGAGAAGAAAAAAAGAGAAGAAGGAGGAAGAAAAGGAGGAGTAAAAATACAGTCATATGTAAAAGTTTGGGCACCCCTATTAATGTTAACCTTTTTTCGTTATAACAATTTTGGTTTTTGCAACAGGTATTTCAGTTTCATATATCTAATAACTGATGGACTCAGTTATATTTCTGGATTCAAATGAGGTTTATTGTACTAACAGAAAATGTGCAATCTGCATTTAAACAAAATTTGACCGGTGCAAAAGTATGGGCACCCTTATCATTTTCTTGATTTGAACACTCCTAACTACTTTTTACTGACTTCCTGAAGCACTAAATTGGTTTTGTAACCTCATTGAGCTTTGAACTTCATAGCCAGGTGTATCAAATCATGAGAAAAGGTATTTAAAGTGGCCACTTGCAAGTAGTTCTCCTATTTGATTCTCCTATGAAGAGTGGCATCATGGGCTCCTCAAAACAACTCTCAAATGATCTGAAAACAAAGATTATTCAACATAGCTTTTCAGGGGAAGGATACAAAAAGTTGTCTCAGAGATTTAACCAGTCAGTTTCCACTGTGAGGAACATAGTAAGGAAATGGAAGAACACAGGTACAGTTCTTGTTAAGCCCAGAAGTGGCAGGCCAAGAAAAATATCAGAAAGGCAGAGAAGAAGAATGGTGAGAACAGTCAAGGACAATCCACAGACCACCTCCAAAGACCTGCAGCATCATCTTGCTGCAGATGGTGTCACTGTGCATCGGTCAACAATACAGCGCACTTTGCACAAGGAGAAGCTGTATGGGAGAGTGATGCGAAAGAAGCCGTTTCTGCAAGCACGCCACAAACAGAGTCGCCTGAGGTATGCAAAAGCACATTTGGACAAGCCAGTTATATTTTGGAAGAAGGTCCTGTGGACTGATGAAACAAAGATTGAGTTGTTTGGTCATACAAAAAGGTGTTATGCATGCGCTGTATTGTTGACCGATGCACAGTGACACCATCTGCAGCAAGATGATGCTGCAGGTCTTTGGAGGTGGTCTGTGGATTGTCCTTGACTGTTCTCACCATTCTTCTTCTCTGCCTTTCTGATATTTTTCTTGGCCTGCCACTTCTGGGCTTAACAAGAACTGTACCTGTGTTCTTCCATTTCCTTACTATGTTCCTCACAGTGGAAACTGACCGGTTAAATCTCTGAGACAACTTTTTGTATCCTTCCCCTGAAAAGCTATGTTGAATAAACTTTGTTGTTGTTCAGTAAAAAGTAGTTAGGAGTGTTCAAATCAAGAAAATGATAAGGGTGCCCATACTTTTGCACCGGTCAAATTTTGTTTAAATGCAGATTGCACATTTTCTGTTAGTACAATAAACCTCATTTGAATCCAGAAATATAACTGAGTCCATCAGTTATTAGATATATGAAACTGAAATACCTGTTGCAAAAACCAAAATTGTTATAACGAAAAAAGGTTTACATTAATAGGGGTGCCCAAACTTTTACATATGACTGTAAGGACGAGGAAAAGAAGGAGAAAAAAAGAAGGAGGAGGAGAAGATTGTGTAATTTACAGCATTACTATCAGGCAATCATGTAATTTTAGAGTATTAATATCAGGCCACAAGGGCAAGTTTTCAATAGAATGGTGTTGGGATGAAATATGAAAATTTTAACAGCTAATTATCAGTCTAGGAATATGATTATGCTTACATATAAATTAAAATAACATCTAATTAACAGTTTAATAAGCAGCTGTAAAATATGTGTAATAGTGATTTGTGTATACATCTATAAAATACAGTCGGTGCATAAGATGAATGAGCGTGTATTTAAAAAGAGGAGCAGTGTTTCAACAACTGGTTGTCAATTGTGAATAAATTCAGGGAGTCTAAGGTGAAACTAAATATTTATCGCCAGGCACTGGGAGCTATCATTATATCATCAATCAATGTTGGTGGTAGCTTTATGGGGTCTTTGAGCAGGCTTATATTTAGAGGAGATTTTGACCTTTTTGTTTGGCTTCACGTTTAACATTTGCCATAGCACTTGAACTACCAACACACTGTATAATATCTGTGAAATATTGTGCTGGTTTTGTTTTTGATGTACATATTTGAAGTCTGCACAAGTTTATTAGCAGTCACTGATAAATGGCTAGAAGCAAAAGTAATGTTACTGATCTTTAGACTCCGATCTAATTAATCAAAGTAATAATGCATAGTATTAACCATGCATTTAAAGTAACAAAAAAAAACGGAGCTCCATAAAATACTTATCTTAAAGTACTTTTTGAGAATATACATTTATAAGATAGAAATAAATAAAAATATAAACAATTGCAAATCTCATTAGTGTCATAATTACAAAATATAATACTGCTTGTGACAACATTACTAGCAGACGTTAGTGGGAAACAATGGGATGTTTCCCGCTGGCAACAAGAATAAAAAGGATGAAAATAATCCAAAAGGCATCTACCAATTTTTAAACCACTGATAGCGTGTTGGTGGCTAGGAAAATCATGGAGCATACAGATGACTTAAGGTCCCGTTACACATAACGATATCGCTAGCCATATCGCTGTAATGTCACTGGTTTTGTGACGTTATAGCGATATTGCTAGCGATATCGCTACATGTGATACTTACCTCCGACCGGCTCCCCCGCTGATTATCGCTGATGGCGCAAGAACGTCCTGGGCAGATTCTCGTTGGCCACTTCCTGCTGGGCTTCCTGTGGCGCCGAAGAGCGACGCATGGACGCGGGTGGGAGGACGTCAGGATCACCTCGTCTGACAGGTAAGTAGCAACCCCTGACCGCTGCTATGTCGCTGGTGCGATCTGTTTCAGTGCATGGCAGAGCTCAGAATGGAAGGAGCGTCGTTTGACTTTTTCAATGCAAAATTGGCTGGAATTCAGATTGGACGCCATGTCACGTTTGGAGAGTCCCTGATGTACCTAAACAGTGGAAACCCCCTACAAGTGACCCCATTTTGGAAACTAGACCCCCCAAGGAACTTATCTAGATATGTGGTGAGAACTTTGAACCCACAAGGGCTTTACAGAAGTTTATAACGTACAGCGGTACAATTAAAAAATCATATTTTTTCCACAAAAATGATCTTTTCACCCCAATTTTTATTTTCCCAAGGGTAACAGGACCCTAAAAGTTATTGTGCAATTTGTCCTGAGTACGCTGATACCCCACATGTGGGGGTAAACCACTATTTGGGCGCATGGCAGAGCTCGGAAGGGAAGCAGCGCCATTTGACGTTTTGGGCTGGAATTGAGATCGGACACCATGTTGCGTTTGGAAAACCCCTGATGTACCAAAACAGTGGAAACCCCCCACAAATGACACCATTTTGGAAACTAGACCCCCTAAGGAACTTATCTAGATGTGTGGTGAGAACTTTGAACCCCCATGGGCTTCACAGAAGTTTATAACATAAAGCCATACAATTAAAAAATCATATTTTTTCCACAAAAATGATCTTTTCACCCTCAATTCTTATTTTTCCAAGGGTAACAGGACCCTAAAAGTTATTGTGCAATTTGTCCTGAGTATGCTGATACCCCACTTGTGGGGGTAAACCACTATTTGGGTGCATGGCAGAGCTTGGAAGGGAAGCAGCGCCATTTGACGTTTTGGGCTGGAATTGAGATCGGACACCATGTCGCGTTTGGAAAACTCCTGATGTACCAAAACAGTGGAACCCCCACAAATGACACCATTTTGGAAACTAGACCCCCTAAGGAACTTATCTAGATGTGTGGTGAGCACTTTGACCCCCCCAGTGCTTCACAGAAGTTTATAACACCCAGGCGTGAAAATAAAAAATTCGTATTTTTTCCACAAACATGATCTTTTTATCACCATTTTTTTATTTTCCCAAGGGTACCAGGAGAAATTGGACCACAAAAGTTGTTGTCCAATTTGTCCTGAGTATGCTGATACCCCATATGTGGGAGAAAACTACTGTATGGGCACACGTCGGGGCTCGGAAGGGAAGTAGTGACGTTTTGGAATGCAGACTTTGATGGAATGGTCTGCGGGTGTCATGTTGCCTTTGGAGAGCCCCTAATGTACCTAAACAGTGGAAACCCCCCACAAATGACACCATTTTGTATACTAGACCCCCCAAGGAACTTATCTAGATGTGTGGTGAGCACTTTGAACCCCCCACTGCTTCACAGAAGTTTACAACGCCCGGGCGTGAAAATAAAAAATTCGTATTTTTTCCACAAACATGATCTTTTAGTCACCATTTTTTTATTTTCCCAAGGGTACCAGGAGAAATTGGACCCCAAAAGTTGTTGTCCAATTTGTCCTGAGTATGCTGATACCCCATATGTGGGAGAAAACTACTGTATGGACACACGTCGGGGCTCGGAAGGGAAGCAGTGACGTTTTGGAATGCAGACTTTGATGGAATGGTCTGCGGGTGTCATGTGCGTTTGGAGAGCCCCTGATGTACCTAAACTATTGAAACTCCCCACAAGTGACCCCATTTTGGACATTAGACCCCCCACGGAACTTATCTAGATGTGTGGTGAGCACTTTTAACCCCCAAGTGCTTCACAGAAGTTTATAACACTCGGACGTGAAAATAAAAAAATCATTTTTTTCCACAAAAATGATATTTTTGCCCCCAATTTTTTATTTTCCTAAGGGTAACAGGAGAAATTGGACCCCAAAAATTGTTCTGCAATTTGTCCTGAGTAGGCTGATACCCTACATGTGGGGGTAAAACACTGTTTGGGTGCATAGCAGAGCTTGGAAGTGAAGGAGCACCATTTGACTTTTTCAACTCAGAATTGGCTGGAATTGAGATCAGATGCCATGTTGCATTTGGAGAGCCCCTGATGTGCCCAAACAGTGGAAACCCCCAATTCTAACTCCAACCCGAACCCCAACACGCCCCTAACCCTAACCCTAGCCCTAACCCTAACCCTAGCCCTAACCCTAACCCTAGCCCTAACCCTAACCCTAACCCTACCCCAACACACCCCTAGCCCTAACCCTAATGGAAAAATGGAAATAAATACATTTTTTTAATTTTATTATTTTTCCCTAACTAAGGGGGTGATAATGGGGGGTTTGATTTACTATTTATGGCGGTTTTTATGTTTGGCGTCTGTCGCACGCTAAAAGACGCTTTTTATGTAAAAATAGTTTTTGCATCACCACATATTGAGAGCTATAATTTTTCCGTATTTTGACCCACCGAGTCATGTGAGGTCTTATTTTTTGCGGGACAAGTTGACATTTTTATTGGTACCATTTTCGGGCACGTGAAATTTTTTGATCGCTTTCTATTCCAATTTTTGGGACGCAGAATGAACAAAAACCAGCGTTTCATGAATTTCTTTTGGGGGGGTGCGTTTACACCGTTCCGCGTGCGGTAAAATTGATAAAGCGGTTTTATTCTTCGGGTCAGTACGGTTACAGCGATACCTCATTTAGGTCTTTTTTATGTTTTTGTTGGTTTTATGCAATGAAAACTATTTTATATAAAAAATAATTATTTTTGCATCGCTTTATTCAGCGAGCTATAACTTCTTTATTTTTTCGCTGATGATGCTGTGTCGCAGCTCGTTTTTTGCGGGACAAGATGACGTTTTCAGCGGTACCATGGTTATTTATATGCGTCTTTTTGATCGCGCGTTATTACACTTTTTGTTTGGCGGTATGATAATAAATCATTATTTTTTGCTTCGTTTTTTATTTTTATTTTTTAAGGGGTTCGCTAAAGGGGTTAACTAATGGGACAGTTTTATAGGGCGGGTCGTTACGGACGCGGCGATACCTAATATGTGTACTTTTATTGTTTTTTTTTTTTATTATTTTCAAAAAATGGATTTATTGGGGGAATTTTTTTTTTTTTTCTAATTTATTTGGCGATTTTTTTTAAATTATTTTTACACTTTTTTTATTTTTTTTTTACTTTATTAAATAGTCCCAGGTGGGACATCACTGTCCTGTGACAGATCGCTGATCTGTCACATCACAGATCACTGTGACAGATCAGCGATCTGACACAGGCACTGCAGAAGGCTTCCTCATGCCTGCGCTTTGCAGGCACTGAGGAAGCCAGCTTCCGCAGGCCCCCGAAGGCCCCCGTCGCCATCTTGGATTCGGGGGCCTGGAGGAAGGGAGTCCCCCGCAGCAGCGCTGCACATTGCGCTGCCGTGGGGGGCTCAGGGAAGCACGGAGGGAGCCCCCTCCCTGCCGATGCTTCCCTTTAACCCCCGGTACACCGCGATCGTGTTTGATCATGGTGTGCAAGGGGTTAACGTGTCGGGGCGGTCCGTGACCGCCCCTGACACATTGTGCTGGGTGTCAGCTGTGATAACCAGCTGACACCCAGCCGCGATCAGCGGCGCTCACCACGTGGGCGCCGCTGATCGCGCCGACGTACTATCTCATCCCCGGTCATACGGGCCCGGGTACCGTGGGCGGGATAGTACATCGGATGGCAGGAAGGGGTTAATTAGTAGAACAAACTTGGAGAATAAAGAATAAGAATTTTATCTTTCACTGAAAGGCTGAAAGACACATTATTACGTAACTTCTGAAGTCATAGGTAGAGCACTCCAGAGGGTAGAAAGTATATGAAATGTTTTGACAACCATCAAATTGTATGAAAATATGTACCAAAGTTGGTATTCTGATATATTTGCAACTTTTAGATATGAATTAACATTACAGAAAAATTGTTGTTCATAATCATTATGATTTGAAAGAATTCAAGTAATCTTAATGATAACTGCACTTCATACATAAAAATGAACAATTGCCATTTTCCTTAATGAACTGAACTGAGTAGCAAGATTACAGTTACTTTTTATCCTAGTTTATAGATCAAAATGCTGCTAAATGTCCTTGAAATGCTTGTAAAGAGGTTTTCAGATGAGGATTTGGCAATTTGCTGATTTGTAAAAATTGAAACTCGTAAAGTAGTGAGAGATCCTTGGCAATCCTGTCGATCCTGGTCCTGTTGTTCTTGACTAGCACATTTTTTACCAGAGACCACAGAATCTACAATGAATACCAGAAACCTTTTTGCCTTTTGACAGTGGCATAACTAGAGTCTGATGGGCCCTGATACAGTAGTTGGACCGGGCCCCTTCCCAGCCTGATATTTTCCCTACTGTGTATAAAAGTATGTGAAAACTTTCAAGTTTTCCCACCTACAAAGAATGGAGAGGACTGTAGTTTTTATTGCAGGTACACTTCAACTGTGAGAGACAGAGTCTAAAAGTAAAAAAGAGAAAATCACATTCTATAATTTTTAAATAATTAAATTGCATTTTATTGCATGTAAAAAGTATTTGATCACCTACCAACCAGCAAGAATTTTGGCTCTCATAGACCTATTTTTCTTTAAAAAGCTCTCTTACTCTGCACTCATTGCTTGTATTAATTACACTTTTTTTTTAACTCGCTACCTGTATAAGAAAAATATTCAGGATTGAGAGTCCTCAGTAGTTGATACCTTTTAATGGCTAACTGAAAAGATGGTAATACATTGCAAGCTTTCGAGACTACTCAGGTCTCTTCCTGTACCTGTATAAGAGACACCTGTCCACATACAATCAATCACACTACAACCTTTCCACCATGGCCAAGACAAGCTGGGATGGCTACAGGACAATAGGCAAGCAGCTTGGTGAGAAGGCAACAACTGTTGGCACAATTATTAGAAAATTGAAGAAACACAAGAAGACTGTCAATCTTCCTCAGTCTGTGGCTGTATGAAAGGTCTCACCTTGTGGGGTAAGGATGATTCTGAGAATGTCAGGAATCAGCCCAGAACTACACAGGAGTACCTGGTGAATGACCTGAAGAGAGCTGGGACCACAGTCTCAAACATTACCATTAGTAACACATTACGCCTTCACTGATTAAAATTCTGCAGGTCATGCAATGTCCCCTTGCTCATGCCAGCACATGTCCAGGCCCCTTTGAAGTTCACCAATGACCATCTGAATTTTACAGAGGAGACATTTTAGAAGATGATGTGGTCAGATGAGGCCAAAATAGAACTTTTTGGTATCAGTTTCACTGGTCATATTTAGAGGAAGGATGCGTACAACCCAAAGAAAACCGCCCCAACCATGAAGCATGGTGGGAGAAAGATCATACTTTGGGGGTGATTTTCTGCAGAGGGAACAGGATGACTTCATTGCATTGAAGGGAGAATGGATGGGGTCATGCATCGTGAGATTTTGGCGAACAACTTCCTTCCCTCAATAGGAGCATTGAAGATGGGTCATGGCTGGGTCTTTCAGCATGACAATGACCCAAAACACATAGCCAGGGCAACTAAGGAGTGGCTCCGTAAGAAGCATTTCATGGTCCTGGATTTACCTAACCAGTCTGCAGACCTGAAACCAATAGAAAATTTTTGAACTGAGATGAAACTCAATGTTGCCCAATGACAGCCCCCAAACCAGGAAGATCTGGAGAAAATCTGAAAACATTGGTTTCTGCACCAAATATTAGATCTGCTTTTCTATTGTATCAAATTCTTATTTCATGCAATAAAATGTTAATTAATTATGTAAAAATCATACAATGTGATTTTCTCTATTTTTTAAGATTCTGTCTCAATTGAAGTGTACCTATGATAAAAATTACAAACCGCTCTATTCTTTGTAGGTGGAACACTTGAAAAATCAGCAGGGTATCAAATACATCCTGGTATATGTCACCCGTTCTGCTGCTGTTCTTTAATGTATAAAACACAGCCCATATCCTTCATAAAATATAATGCACAGCCCATAGTCATCCATGTAGTAGTATGTTACCTGTGTACTAACTCATTTAAAACAAAAAAATAATTCCCTCCCATTCGTTCGCCTGATGCACAGCATCCTCTTTTGCAGCCGGCAACTGACTTCAGTGAGCAAACAATGGGAGCGCCTGATGTCAATGCCATGCTGCCTCAGTCACATGGATGCTGACATCAGCTGCTGACCTCTGGTTGGCCAGCAGCATGTATTGCAGTAAGGACGCACACCCAGCTGATTTGCTGGCATCGGCGGGACCACCACCCGCCAGGCACAGTTGCTGTGGCAACAGCTGCGACCACTGTATTTATGCTCCTGCTTTTTGGGTCAATATATCGCTTATATAAAATGAAGTACTCGTAGCATCTTATGAATGGTCATACTTGCTCAATTTCTCTAAAAATGAATTTACTCCACAGAGTATTTATAAGTTAATAATATATGAAAATGGTTTGCCACATTTCTAGTCAAATATTGAATATTGAGTTGTCTGAGACTGCCCATATTTAAGAGCTTAGTTAGTTAATAAAACAGATGTCTCATTCTTTGTTTTTCTGTTAGTGACAAGACAAATATGGACTTTGGGTCACACATTGTTTGGTATTTCAACCGTTTAGATCAGAGACTTAACTACTTATTTCTTAACTTAAAATAAATATTAGAGAATAAAAAGTATTCCAAGAAAAACATCACATACATCTAACATAATAGCTTAACAAAAATCAACTATTTACATACAAAAGTCAAGCAGTGTTGGATTGTGAATCCAGTAAAAACAGTGAGCACAATAAGTTTCAAACAGCAAAAAGGTGAAGAAGTTATCCGGTGTCTAAAAATACCAAACTAATTACCCTTTGCTTCACTTTAGACTTATGCTCTGGAAATATTATGGGAACATGAGTTTGTATGTTCTCCCCCTGTGTTTGCATGAGTCTTCTCTGGGTACTTCGGATTTCTCCCACACTCCAAATACATGCTGATAGTAAATATAGATTGTGCGCCCCAATTTCCCGTATTCAAATCTCAGCAAATCTTGTCATCTCTATTAGTCATCCATGATATATCATTCGTTTGATATAGTGTGTAGGAGAGGAGAAGAATTATTTAAAAATCAGCTTTGAAATTTAGATAATTTTTTTGTAATATTATCAGAATATTGTATTTGCTTCAAATCATTTTCATAATCAGATTTTAAGTAAATTATCAATTTCATTATATACATGAATCCTAAAATATATATCATGGATTAACGGGAACCTGTCACCTTAATTTTCGCATATAAGCTGTGGCCATTGCCATTAGGGGCTTATCTGAAGCATTCTGTAATGCTGTAGATAAGCCCCCGATGTGACCTGAAAGATGAGGAAAACAAGTTAGATTATGCTCACCCGGGTGGGCGGTCCGGTCCGATGGTTGTCGCTGGTCCAGGTCCAGCGCCTCCCATCTTCATACGATGATGTCCTCCTTGCTTCTGTCGTGGCTTCTGCACAGGCGTACTGATTTGCCCTGTTGAGGGCAGAGTAAAGTAGTGCAGTGTACAGGCGCCGGGCCTCTCTTACCTTCCCTGGCGCCTGCGCACTGCACTACTTTGTCTGCCCTCAACAGGGCAGAGAATTATGCCTGTGCAGGAGCTGCAACATAAGCAAGGAGGAGGACATCATCGCATGAAGATGGGAAGCGCCAGACACGGACCCGTGACTCCAATTGGACCGGACCACCCCCAGGGTGAGTATAATCTAACTTGTTTTACTTATCTTTCAGGTTACATCAGGGGCTTATCTACAGCATTACAGAATGCTGTAGATAAGCCCCTAATGGCGGTGGCAACAGCATATATGCGAAAAATGAGGTGACGGCTCATTATTATTTATTATTATAGCGCCATTTATTCCATGGTGCTTTACATGTGAGGAGCGGTATACATAATACATACAAGTGCAGTAATCTTAAACTATACAAGTCACGACTGGTACAGGATTAGAAAGGACCCTGCCCACTAAGGCTCACAATCTACAACCCCTTTAAAACTCAATAATCCTTAACTGTAATAAAAATATGCAGTAATGTTCATTGTACCTTGAAGGCAAGACTTTATAGAAATGCATTAAACATTTATCTATCTGTCATATAAGCCTTACAAAATAGTAGAGGTTTGAAAGTATGAGAACCCAACGGAACTCACCAGAATATCTTTTCCAGCCCACTTACATTCATCCCTCCGAGTATTTGTTACAGGCCATGTAATCTGAAAGAGATAAAAAAGTGCATTTCAATTTTATGTAGGATTTGGAAGAATCTTGATATGGGGCTTTTACTTGCAAGATATCTTTTAAAAGCTTACCTAACAATATTCTTAAAAATACAGCATAAATATCTAGATATATAATAGAATACACTGATAGACCGAGCCAAAAAATTGTTTAGTAACCTGTACATTTTTTAATCATTTCCGCTCTATCTATAAATGTATTATCTTCTTTTTTGCTATGCCTGGTGTGATGAAAGAGCCATGTCTGTATTAAGAGATTAGTTCATGTCTTCATGCTGCTGTCCCCTCTCACCTCTCGTAGCAGGCAGCCTCACGAACACAGAGAAAGTGCAGCTGCATCACCTCCTTTCCCCTCCTTCCACTCTTTTACTGCTTCACTCTAGATGGATTTTTTTATAGTCAATTATTAAGTCGCTGAGAAATCTCCAACTTATAATAAAGGAATTTCATTTTGCAAAATGGTTGTGCCACCTAATTTAGTTCTTGATAAAGATGTAGGAATCGTTGCACTGACATGAAATGCACACATGGCCATTGAAGCAAACTGGTTAGCAGACCTGCTCTTATACTTTGTACACAATTGGCAAGCATATGATAGGCACACAAAAAAAATTAATAGGACGCAGATCAATAATTAAATTCTGCTCTATCTTTAATGTATAATAAGCACAGTTAGAGTACTGAGGATTCATAACCTCCTAAATCCATTTAATGGGTTTCTGAAAAGCCCGTTTTAATTTTATCATTTTTTTCTTGAAAAAAGGAATAACATTCTTGATGAACCAAATTTAAATAGCTAACATTTTGATGACGGTATCAACCTCACCTGTAACTATTGGAAAAAAATATTGAGCAGTAAATTTATTTCATTGGTCAGAACAGTGGCTGCTGCATGGGATAGGGATAGGGTGTACCACCTCTTACCTGCTGACATTTACGGCTCCTCTTTTGATTAGCCAGCCCGCCATGACATCACATGTGCATAATTCTGCAATTATGACATTGAGCAAGGCTGGCTAATCAGAAGAAAAGTCATTGATGCTGGCAGATAGGTGTTATTCTTGCTTCTGTGCAGCTGCTTTGGGCTAAGGTCATTGCGGAAAAATGGGACTTGTGAATTTGATTTGCAACAACTCTAGTTATGAGAGAAGCAAATGTCTATTATTCTTGTAAAACAGGCTTTGATTTATGTCAGTGGTTCTAAGGGTGTGTGCACATGTTGCGGATTCTGCTGTGGATCCACAGCGAATTTGGCCCTGCGGATCCGCAGGAGTTTCTGCTGCATTGTACAGTACCATTTTAGTCTATGTAAAAAGAAAAACGCAGTGCACACGTTGCGGGTTTTTCCGCGGGGATTTGCTGTGGATTTAAATCCGCAGCATGTCACTTCTTTGTGCGGATTCCGCAGAGGTTTGGCACCTGCTCCATGACAGATGTCAAACCGCAGGGGAAAATCACTGGCTAATTTGCAGTAAACCCGCAGATAATATGCAGGTCATTTGACCTGCGGATTTAGACAACTCTGCGAGGAAAAATCTGCAGCAGAATCCGCAACGTGTGCACACACCCTAAGAACAGATATAGGATACTCATCCCTTGCTTCCTTGGACCCCCTGAAGATATCTAATGTCTGAAAGCTGCTTATAGTTCATAGAAATATTGAGAAAAGTATTTTTTCAAACGTTGATATTCATGATGAACTTTGAGGTAGGTTGCAACATTAGCTAAACACTACAGTAAGTGTCTATGACCAGCTTTTTCTTTTAAAAGTTTTTAATCTTAGGGGGTTAGATGTAAACTTTTAATAAGTTGTATAATTGTGTTTTGTTAAACTCACAATAACCTCTTACATATATTTTACTGATTTAGTTAAATTCAGTGAATTTAATTCTACATTAGATATTTTGTGGATGACTCATTTTTAGACTGAACAGAAACTTAAAAATGAAATACTTCTACTTTACATGTTTTAAGTCTCCACAGTTATTTTGTAAATGTACCAAGATTTCTTAAGAACACAAAAATTGGTCACTTAAATGTCACTTCTATGGATTGTGGTGGCACGGTTTATACTTTTGTTTAGGATTGTTTTAATTACGGTAAAATATAAATAAAAATGAGCTTAAAGCCCCGTCACACACAGCGATCTAGCTAGCGAGATTGCTGCTGAGTCACAAGTTTTGTGACGCAACAGCGATCTCACCAGCGAGATTGCTGTGTGTGACACTTATCAGCGACTGGCCCCCCTGCCGGGTATCGCTGATCGTCCTGGAATGGCCAGGACATTTTTTTGATCGCTGGTCTCCCGCTGGCCAGCACGAATCGCTGCATGTGGCAGGCGGGAGACCAGCCATCAGTGAGCTGGTAAACAAGGTAAACATTGGGTTTCTAAGTGACGCACATCGCTTAGTTACCCACTGTGTACCTTAGTTACCAGCGCGCTGGTGCAGGGAGCTGGTAACCAAGGTACACACCGGGTTTCTAAGCGTTGCGTGGCACTTAGAAACCCGATGTGTACCTTGGTTACCAGCTCCCTGCACCAGCACGTTGGTAATTAAGGTACACAGTGGGTAACTAAGCGATGTGCGTCGCTTGTTACCCGCGTGTCGCTGTCCTGATCGCTGGTGAAGCTGCCTGTTTGGCAGCTCACCAGTGGTCATGTAGCGACACACCAGCAATCCTGACAAGTTAGCATCGTTGTCGGGATCGCTAGTGAGTCGCTATGTGTGACGGGGCCCTTACACACCATTTCAGTGTTATTTTTTATTTCAGCGCTGAAGTAGTGTAAATAATGTTCCCTGACCCTTCCCACTCCAACCCAAATTCGGCATCTCATTACCGTAGCTTCTGTCTGACCAGAAGATTAGAGTTAATGGTCACAAGTTCTCAATGCAAGAATATGAAAGGTCCATTCTGGCTCTCACAGATTTACATTGAGTAGTGACTTCCAGGTCACTCAGGAAACACTGGAGCAATCAAGCAGGTCACAAACTGCAGATCGACTGAAGAGACGTGGATAACAGATGAAGACAGTGACTGATAAGGATGATACTACATGCAGAGAACTTAGATTAGTAGCACCACTCCAGCATTGAAAAAAGTACAGTGAATGATTTACATATATAATACATATTTATACATGTGCAGTACAGTGCTCTTCTGTCTCTTTAATACCTATGGGTTATACAGTGTTAACACTAAAGTCCTAAAGTGCAAATCTAAATTTATTACATAAACGGTTGTAAATTAGCTTGGTATTGTGTTATAAAACAGGTATTTAGCCACAGATACATTACTAATACAGTCTATGATTATCACTAGTCTTTTAATGCTACCTAAGCTCAGTACTTCAAGCAAAGAAAAATAGACTTCACACCCACTGCAAAATCCAAAGATCCTCACAGTCAATTATTCATGCTCGTTGAAGAGCTTTTAGGAATTAGGTATAGAATAAAACATGATCCTTATTTAATACCAAACTATGAATCTATTGGGAACCATGGATAATGTAATATAAATAAAAAGAAGGGAAATTACAAACCTGAACAGATAATTTACATGAGACAGAAACCAGATATTGGCTTTTGCATGAAATCAAGTGAAGGAAGCAACAAGAAAAAAAATTTTTTTTTCAGTTTATTAGATTTTGCCTCTTTTTGAAAATGCACAAACCCATTCCCAATGGTACAAACGAGTCTCTGTCAGTTGATCGCTTTCAATATTATGTAAGTTCTGGGCCAGTAGTAACATTTGTCTAGAATAGAGAGACAAATCACCAAATCACATGGAATTTCCCAGGAAATTTAATTTGCAAACAGCATCTCTAGGACTATTCAAACTATGCCAGGACTTAACAGCCATGACAAAGCCTCAAATGTTACCATGCGTCACAGGTCGTGATATCATGGGCATGTAATCTCCAATGATATCTGAGGTCTGGTCACAGACAAAAGTCTTAGCTTAGGGCCCCGTCACACATAGCGACTCACCAGCGATCCCGACAACGATATCAACTTGTCAGGATCACTGGTGAGTCGCTACATGATCGCTGGTGAGCTGTCAAACAGGCAGCTTCACCAGCGATCAGGACCAACGACGCTGAGCGCACGGCATCGCTGTGTATGTTAGTTACCAGCGCGCTGATGCAGGGAGCTGGTAACTAAGGTACACATGAGGTTACTAAGCGGCGTGTGTCACTTAGAAACCCGATGTGTACCTTGGTTACCAGCTCCCTGCATCAGCGCGCTGGTAACTAAGGTACACATCGGGTTTCTAAGCACTGCGCGGTGCTTGAAAACCCTGTGCTTACCTTAGTTACCAGCGTGCTGATCGCTGATTGCTGGTCTCCCGCCTGTCACACGCAGCGATGTGTGCTGGCCAGCGGGAGACCAGCGATAAAAAAAATGTCCTGGCTATTCCAAGACGATCAGCGATAACCGGCAGGGGGGCCGGGCGCTGGTCAGTGTCACACACAGCAATCTCGCTGATGAGATTGCTGTTGCATTACAAAACTTGTGACTCAGCAGCGAGATCGCTAGCGAGATCGCTAAGTGTGACAGGGGCTTAAGAGTACAGGAAAGATATATATCTTTGTACAGTGTTTAGCCAGTAGATAGAAGAATATTTAGAACGGAGAGTCCTCAGTGGTTGATACATTTTAATGGCTAACTGAAAAGACGGTAACAAATTGCAAGCTTTCGAGACTACGCAGGTCTCTTCATCAGGCTAGCCTAATACAAAATCTGAAGAATCACATATCTATACACAAGACAGCACAGAAATAACCCAATAGCTAAGACAAGTGATGTGAAGTGGAATAGTCATTATGGGAGAGAGATAAGCATAAATATTTGAACAGTTCACAGATAAGCAGTGTGAAGGTTTTATTGCCCTCTGATTGAGTCGGGTTCTATTGGGTTATTTCTGTGCTGTCTTGTGTATAAATATGTGATTCTTCAGATTTTGTATTAGTCAGTGCCTGATGAAGAGACCTGCGTAGTCTCAAAGCTTGCAATTTGTTACCATCTTTTCAGTTAGCCATTAAAAGGTATCAACCACTGAGGACTCTCAATTCTAAATATTCTTTTAGCTTAGCGAGTAAACATTCCAAAGCTACAAAAAGGCAAAATGAACAGGTCCTGAGGACTAGATGTCGGGCAGCGAGCAACTCCATATGGTCATCTTCCTTCCATTGTCACACCTTCAACCTGTGAACTCTAGACCAGAATTTCTGGTCAAGACCAGGTTTCGGCAGATACTACATGTTTAACGACCGTGACATTACCATACATGACGTACAATAACTTCTGAGACATGACCGTGAAATGAAGTTCCAGCTTAACGTGAACAAGAGAAAAGTCGCTCAAAGGACTTGTTGTTAGGCGATGACCTGCATACAGCCTAGACAGAGTAGTAAGTGTAAGGTTTTTTTTTCATTGATTTTAAACATGTAATATGAAAAAAGTGGTTTGGTACGTACCGTGTTAGACAGTAGAAAAAATATATAAAGTGCTCTCAGTGAGAGAAACAAAATAGGAATCTTGTGGGTATGATACCTTTTAATGGCTAACAAATAATAGTGAATGTTGTTACAAAGCAAGCAGTCCCGAAAGCTTGCTTTGTAACAACATTCACTACTATTTGTTAGCCATTAAAAGGTATCATACCCACAAGATTCCTATTTTGTTTCTCTCACTGAGAGCACTTTATATATTTTAAACATGTTTGATGTTCATCTATGGTTCAGCAAAATTGCATTTGATGAATTCTGGCCAATGTGATGAATTTGGAGAAACCACTTTTTGTTTAACAACTTGCCAACATATATTGTTATGAATGAGTCACTGGAGGAGGAGAAAACAAAAATACAAGCTAAGTCCAGAAAACCGGAGAGGTTGGTAGCTATCGGATTGCAGACCCCTGATCCTAAACACCACAACTAACATTAGCCTTGGGGGGTTCCTACGGTGCCCTAGACTCCTCGTCACAGCCGGAAAACCACACAAGCCCAAAGAAGGAAAGGGGAAATCTAAACTGCCCCAGAGCAGACCCCAAAGCAATAGACAGCCCCCAACATGTAGGACAGGACAGAAAAGATGCTGGCTGCAATCCGCAAAAAACCCTACCAAAAATGTCCCAACCGTCTGATAGGGAAAAAGGCCCTGAAGTCGCTAGACTTCAAAATCACTATATCAGCACTCAGGTATATTCTGAAAACAGAGCAAAGAGATCAACTGATCAGAGACAAAAATGGAATTCAGACAGTCCCACCCAGGACTGGCTGAATACAAACACTAAGGAAACCAGACAAAATCTCATGGAATAATAGCAGGGCAAAGACTTAGCTTTTAGTAGACAGGAACTAAGCTGGATGCAAGAGCTCAGAGCAGAAAGGATCACCAGCAGCCCTGCAGGGCGTCAGCTGCCTTATATCCACTCAGAAATTCCAGATGTCCAATCACACTCCGCCTGTTCAGATGACAGGTTCTTTCCATCCCAATCAATTTCACTACCTCTCTTCACCAGCAGAGGGAGTTCATCAGACATCAAGAGGTGAAGGGGAGAATGAACACACAACAGTACCTCCCCCTTGAGGAGGGGTCACCGAACCCTCATCCACGCCACCAGGGCGATCAGGATATGCCCGATGAAAAGCACAAACCAATCTTTCGGCATGAATATCGGATGCAGCGACCCAAGAATAATCCTCCTGTCCATAACCCTTCCATTTAACCAAATCCTGGAGTCTCCGTCTAGCCAGACGAGAATCCAGTATCTTCTTAACCTCATATTCCACATTGCCTTCAACCAATACAGGGTCAGGAGATGCCACCACAGGAACTACTGGCTCAACAAACCTCTTTAACAGAGACTTATGAAACAAGTTATGGATCTTGAATGTAACAGGAAGAGCCCTATCGAAAAGAGACCGGATTAAGAATCTCCAAAATCTTGTAAGGTCCAATAAATCTAGGTTTATACTTTGGAGAAGCCACCTTAATAGAGATATACTTTGATGACAACCAAACCATATCACCCACCTTAAACCGGGGACCAATGGTCCTATGCCGGTTGGAAAACCGCTGGGCCTTTTCCTGGGAGAGAGACAACTTATCCACCACTTGGTCCCAAATCTGGTGCATTCTCTCCACCACAGTGTCAACACTTGGGCAGGCAGAAGACTCCACCTGCCCTGAAGAGAATCGAGGATGAAACCCAAAATTACAAAAAAAAGGTGACATCAAAGTGGCAGAACTAGCTCTATTATTTAAAGCAAATTCGGCCAAGGGCAAAAATGAAACCCAATCATCCTGATCAGCAGAAATAAAACATCTCAAATACGACTCCAAAGTCTGGTTTGTTCTCTCCGTCTGCCCATTGGTCTGAGGGTGAAACGCAGAGGAGAAGGACAACTGAATTCCCAGCTTGGAACAGAAAGTCCTCCAAAATCTAGAAACAAACTGAACTCCTCTGTCAGATACAATGTTCTCAGGAATCCCGTGCAAGCGAACCACCTGTTGCAAAAACAAGGGCACAAACTCTGAGGAAGATGGCAACTTAGGGAGTGGTACAAGATGGACCATCTTAGAGAATCTATCACAAATCACCCAAATAACAGTCATCCTTTGAGAGACAGGCATATCAGAGATAAAATCCATCGAAATATGGGTCCATGGCCTCCTGGGCACCGGCAAAGGCATCAACAACCCACTAGAGTGATAACAAGGTTTAGAGCGGGAGCAAGTCCCACAGGACTGCACAAAATTCCTGACATCAAGAGACAAGACGGGCCACCAAAAAGACCGACTCACCAAATCTCTAGTACAAAAAATACCTGGATGACCAGCCAATGTGGAGCAATGAACCTCAGACACCACTCTTCCTCCACTGGTCAGGAACATACAATTTTTCAATGGGACAACGCTCAGGTTTGTCCTCCTGAAACTCTTCCAGAACACGTCTCAAATCGGGCGAGATGGCAGAAAGAACTACCCCCTCAACTAAGATGGTAGCAGGCTTGGTCACAATAAGAGAATCAGCAAAGAAACTCCTAGAGAGAGCGTCCGCCTTGACATTCTTAGTTCCAGGAAGAAAAGAGACCACAAAATCAAAACGTGTAAAAAACAAGGCCCACCTAGCCTGTCTAGGGTTCAAGCGTTTAGCCGACTCTAGGTAAATCAAATTCTTGTGGTCAGTAAGGACCACGACTTGATGTTTAGCTCCCTCCAACCAATGTCTCCACTCCTCAAATGCTCATTTCATGGCTAACAGTTCCCGATTCCCCACATCATAGTTACGTTCGGATGGGGAGAACTTTTGGGAAAAGAAAGTACAGGGATTCATTTTAGATGATACAGGATCTTTTTGGGAAAAAACAGCTCCTGCACCAATCTCAGAAGCGTCCACCTCTACCTGAAACGGGAGTGAGACATCAGGTTGCTGCAAAACCGGAGCAGAAGTGAACCTTCGCTTCAGCTCCTGAAAAGAAGAAACAGCCTCCGGAGACCAATTCAGCACATCAGCCCCCTTCTTAGTCAAATCAGTCAATGGTTTGGCAATACCAGAAAAATTAGCTATAAATTTACGATAAAAATTAGCAAAGCCCAAAAACTTCTGGAGGGCCTTCAAAGAAGTGGGCTGAACCCAATCATAAATGGCCTGTACCTTGGCCGGGTCCATTTCAATAGTTGACGGAGACAAAATAAATCCCAAAAATGAAATCCTCTGTACCCCAAAAAGGCATTTCGATCCCTTGACATACAGGGAATTCTCCCTCAAAATCCAGAACACAGTCCGAACATGTTCCACATGAGAGTCCCAATCCCTGGAAAAGATCAAAATATCATCCAGATAGATGATCAAAAATGTATCCACAAAGTCTTGGAAAATATCATACATGAAGCACTGGAAGACAGAAGGGGCATTAGTGAGCCCAAAAGGCATCACCAGGTACTCAAAATGTCCCTCCGGAGTATTAAACGCCGTCTTCCATTCATCCCCCTGCTTAATGCGAATAAGATTATACGCCCCCTGAGGTCAAGCTTGGTAAACCAGCAAGCACCCTTAATTCTGGAGAATAGATCAGAAATCAGGGGTAACGGATACTGATATTTAACAGTAATTTGTTGAGGGAACGATAGTCAATACAAGGCCTTAATGAACCATCTTTCTTAGCCACAAAAAAAACCCCAGCACCTAAGGGTGAAGAGGATGGTCTAATATGACCCTTCTCCAACGACTCCTTAATATAGGATCGCATAGCCTCGTGCTCGGGTACAGATAAATTGAAGAGCCGACCCTTGGGAAATTTACACCCAGGGCTCAGGTCAATTGCACAGTCATAACTCCTATGAGGAGGCAAAGATGCAGGCTCATTCTCACTAAATACATCATAAAAATCAGCCAAATAGTCAGGAACATCATGCGACTGAGGAGAGGTGGAGAAAATAGGAGCGTCACTAAGGGCACACCGACAACCCCAACTCACCTCAGACACAGATTTCCAATCCAAAACTGGATTATGGATTTGCAACCAGGGAACCCCCAGAACGATGGTATCATGCAAATTATGCAACACCAAAAATCTGCAATTTTCTTGATGGTCTGGGGCGACCCGCATTACCACCTGGGTCCAAAACTGAGGTTTATTCTTCGCCAAAGGAGTAGCATCAATACCCCTCAAAGGGATAGGCATCCGCAGAGGTGTCATAGGAAACCCACAACGTTTAGCAAAATCCAAGTCCATCAGGTTCAGAACTGCTCCCGAATCCACAAAAGCCTTAGCGGAAAATGTGGACAGGGAGCAGATCAGAGTAATTGCCAGAAGAAACTTAGGTTGAACACCACCCACAGCAAATGTGTGTGCAAAACATTTCTCACGTTTAGGGCAGACAGAAATAATATGAGAGGCATCTCCACAGAAAAAACACAGCTTATTACGCCTTCTGAACTCCTGACGTTGCACCCTAGACAAAACTCTATCACATTGCATAGGTTCAGACATTTGTTCAACAGGTGACAACACCTCTCGTGCAGTTTTGCGTTCACGCAAACGCCGATCAACCTGAATGGCCAATGACATAGAATCGTCAAGACCAGAGGGAACAGGAAATCTCACCATAGTATCTTTTACGGTTTCTGACAAACCCTTCCGAAAGAGAGCTGCCAAGGCACCATCATTCCAGGTAGTAAGGACCACCCACTTTTGGAATTTTTGACAGTACAACGCTGCAGAATCCTGACCCTGGCTCAATGCCAACAGGGCCTTTTCAGCCTGATCAATAGCATTAGGTCCATCATACAACAACCCCAAGGCCTTAAAAAATGCGTTCACATCAGTCTGAATAGGATCATCAGGTTTCAAAGAAAATGCCCAATCCTGGGGATCGCCGCGCAGCAAAGAGATGACAATTTTAACCTGCTGCGCGGAGCTCCCCGATGAGTTAGGCTTCAAGGCAAAAAATAATTTACATTTATTCTTAAAATTCAGAAATTTAGACCGATCCCCAAAAAACACATGAGGAGTAGGGATCTTTGGTTCAGCAGCATGTGAATGAGCAAGATAGGCGGAAATTCCCCGCACTTCAGCAGTAAGCTGCTCCACACGATCAAACAATTGCTTAATCTCCTTTGAGAAAAAATTCCCCCTATGGCCTCAGAGAAATAGAGAAAAAAATATACACAAAAAAAAAAAAATTCTGACACTTTTTTCTTTTTTTTTTTTACAATTCTTTCCTGCTATTGAGCACCCTAGAATCTGTGGTATAGCTGGTGATTCTGTTATGAATGAGTCACCGGAGGAGGAGAAAACAAAAATACAAGCTAAGTCCAGAAAACCGTAGAGGCTGGTAGCTATCGGATTGCAGACCCCCGATCCTATACACCACAACTAACAGTAGCTGTGGGGGGTTCCTACGGTGCCCTAGACCCCTCGTCACAGCCGGAAAACCACACAAGCCCAAAGAAGGAAAGGGGAAATCTAAACTGCCCCAGAGCAGACCCCAAAGCAATAGACAGCCCCCAACATGTATTGTTGGTAAAAAACAGATGAAAACACAAACAAAGACAGAAAGACAGGCTGAGCAAACGATGGGGCCAACTAGCTAGATAGGACAGGACAGAAAAGATGCTGGCTGCAATCTGCAAAAAACCCTACCAAAAATGTCTCAACCGTCTGATGGGGAAAAAGGCCCTGAAGTCGCTAGACTTCAAAATCACTATATCAGCACTCAGGTATATTCTGAAAACAGAGCAAAGAGATCAACTGATCAGAGACAAAAATGGAATTCAGACAGTCCCACCCAGGACTGGCTGAATACAAACACTAAGGAAACCAGACAAAATCTCATGGAATAATAGCAGGGCAAAGACTTAGCTTTTAGTAGGCAGGAACTAAGCTGGATGCAAGAGCTCAGAGCAGAAAAGATCACCAGCAGCCCTGCAGGGCGTCGGCTGCCTTATATCCACTCAGAAATTCCAGATGTCCAATCACACTCCGCCTGTTCTTCCCATCCCGATCAATTTCACTACCTCTCTTCACCAGCAGAGGGAGTTCATCAGACATCAAAGGTGAAGGGGAGAATGAACTCACAACAATATATACTATAACAACACATTTCAGATCCTTGTCTTTCTTGCAAGCATTGTTATGGTGTATGGATGCTTTGGGATCCATCCTGAAAATGCACACTTATGGGCGCATGCCTCCTAAGTGTATGTGCCCAACAGTGCCCACAAGCACAGAATGGACCTAGCCTTAAATCGGGCTGCTGCTGGAGCGGTTTCAGAGGATTGTGAGACCATTCGATCCCGACTTCTCTTACATTGAGAGGAGTTGTCAATTGTTAGGTCCTGGACAACCCTTTTAATTTACTTGTAATTTTCTATGTGGCATGTCTCATGAAGCACAAGCTGGACACTAAAATGGCATATTTGCAATTTTCACTCTGACATCAATTGCGCACTAATTTCTGGAGAACGCCAGTGTTGTCAAAATAGTCACTGCACTCCTATATGATTTCCCTGAGTGTAATTTGTAAAATTGGGTCACTTTTTGGGGATTTTGATGCTTTGGAAGCTTAGGAGCTCTGCAAATCGTGCACACAAACTACTCTAGAAAACTTTGCACCCTAAAAGCCAAATGTTGCTCTTTCTCTTCTGAACTCTGCCTTGTGTCCAAACAAAAAGTACATAGGGTACTGCTTTATTTGTGAGATATTGATTTAAAAATCTTTGCGTCCTTTTCCAACCAAATATTCTTTGCGAAATTTAAAAATTTGGGACCAATTCTCTGAAGTAACTGTTCAGTATGCTCATCACACCACTAGATGAATTTTTTGAAGGATGTAGTTTCCAAAAAGTGTCTTTTGTGAAGGGTTACTGCTCTTCTGGCAGCACAATGGCTCTACAAACATGGCGTGGTGCCAGCAAAGTTTGCTTTCCAAAATGGCACTCCTTTCTTTTGGAGCCTTCTTGTGTGCCAAAACAGTTGTTTTCCCCAACATATGGGGCAACAGCGAAGAAAATGTACAACAAATTATATGGTTCAGTTTTTCCGGTTACCCTTGCTATCTCTGAGAAAACTCTTCTCAACCCTTTACACTCTACTGAAGCTGCCCTCACTAAAGTATCTAATAATCTGCTAACAGCTAAATCTGATAGTCACTCTTCCCTGAAGCATTTAACACTGTGGCTCACCAGATCCTCCTCACTATGCTCCGCTCTATCGGGCTCAAGGACACTGTTTTCTCCTGGTTTGCCTCCTACTTATCTAACCGTTCCTTCACTGTGTCTCTTTCTACCTCCTCTTCCTCTTCCCTTACCCTTTGTCAGGGTTTCTCAAGGTTTCATCGTAGGCCCTCCCCTTTTCTCCTTGTACACAGCCCCTATTGGACAAACATGCAGTAATTTGTTTTTCAGCACCATCTCTATGTTGATGACTCCCAATCATACACATCGCCTTCTGACATCAACCCTGCATTACTACAAAATATTAGTGATTATATTTCTACTGTCTCTAACATTATGTCCTCCCTTATTTAAAACTGAATCTGTCAAAAACTGAACTCCTTGCGTTTGCTCCCTTTTCTAACCTAACTATGCCTGATATTGCCATTTCCGTGTGGGGTTCCATGATTACTACCCAGCACCAAGCCCACTGTGTTGGTATCATATTTGATTTAGATCTTTCCTTCACTCCCCATATCTGAGCACTCATTGGCTTATGTCACCTACACCTTAAAAACACCTTTAGAAATTGACCTTTTCTTAGCTTTCGCACAGCAAATACTTTTATTGTAACACTTATTCATTCTTGTCTGGACTATTGCAACTCTCTACTAATCAGTCCCTCCCTTACCAAACTCTCCCCTCTCCAATCCAATCTGAATGCAGAAGCCAGGATCATATTCCTTTCCAACTACTACACCAATGCCTCTAACCTGTTCCAGTCATTGCACTGGTTGCCTATTTGATACAGAGTTCAATATCAACTTATCACTCTCACCTACAAACTGCTTCATGGTTCAGCACCACCCTACATAACCTTCCTCATCTCAGTCTACCACCCTATCCATGCCCTTCATTCTGCTAATGATCTAAAATGAACTTCCTCAGTAATCTGAACCTCCAATTCCCATCTCTAAGAATAATCTCGCGCTGCACCAACTCTTTGGAATGCAATACCCAGGACAATTTGATTCATTCCAAATACCCACAGTTTTAAGAATAGCCTAAAAATCCATTTCTTTAGACTGGCCTATTGCCCCACCTCACTTATCTACCTGACTTTTGCCCATGCAAAATTTTCTTCAAAAATTATAACCCCCATAGAATCTGTTCATATACTCTCCATGCAATTAATAGCACTCTATGTCTGTACTATCTACATACTGCCCGGTGACCGGTTTGTGTAACTATGTGCATACCTCATGTAGTATATTATGGATCTAGCGTACAATATAAGCACATTTTATTATTTACCTTTTGTGTCTCCCCTATGTCCTCATAGATTGTAAGCTTGCAAGCAGGGCCCTCCCTCACTCCTTTTCCTATCTGAGTTATGTTTGTTCTATAATGTCTTTATTGTCTGTACAAGTCCCCTCTAAAATTGTAAAGTGCTGTGGAATATGTTGGCGTTATAAAAATAAAAAAATTATTGTTAAATGACAAATTTGGGGTTAAAGCAACATTTTTAAGAGAAAAAAATTATTTTTTTCATTTTCACAGCTTAACCCCTTCCTGACATGAGACGTACTATCCCGCCCACGGTACCCGGGCCCGTATGACCGGGGACGGGATAGTACGTCTACCGCGATCAGCGGCGCCCACGTGGTGAGCGCCGCTGATCGCGGCCGGGTGTCAAACATGATCGCGGTGTACCGGGGGTTAAAGGGAAGCATCGGCAGGGAGGGGGCTCCCTCCGTGCTTCCCTGAGCCCCCCACGGCAGCGCAATGTGCAGCGCTGCTGCGGGGGGCTCCTTTCCTCCAGGCCCCCGAATCCAAGATGGCGACGGGGGCCTTCGGGGGCCTGGGGAAGCTGGCTTCCTCAGTGCCTGCAAAGAGCAGGCATGAGGAAGCCTTGTGCACTGCCTGTGACAGATTGCTGATCTGTCACAGTGATCTGTGATGTGACAGATCAGCGATCTGTCACAGGACAGTGGTGTCCCACCTGGGACTATGTAATAAAGTAAAAAAAAAATTAAAAAAAAGTGTAAAAATAAATTTAAAAAAAATCGCCAAATAAATTAGTAAAAAAAAAAAAAAATATTCCCCAATAAATTCATTTTTTGAAAATAATAATAAAAAAAAACAATAAAAGTACACATATTAGGTATCGCCGCGTCCGTAACGACCTGCCCTATAAAACTGTCCCAATAGTTAACCCCTTTAGCGAACCCCTTAAAAAACAAAAATAAAAAACGAAGCAAAAAATAATGATTTATTATCATACCGCCAAACAAAAAGTGCAATAACGCGCGATCAAAAAGACGCATATAAATATCCATGGTACCGCTGAAAACGTCATCTTATCCCGCAAAAAACAAGCCGCCATACAGCATCATCAGTGAAAAAAAGTTATAACTCGCAGAATAAAGCGATGCAAAAATAATTATTTTTTATATAAAATAGTTTTCATTGCATAAAACCGACAAAAACATAAAAAAACGACCTAAATGAGGTACCGCTGTAACCATACTGACCCGAAGAATAAAACCGCTTTATCAATTTTACCGCACGCGGAACGGTGTAAACGCACCCCCCCAAAAGAAATTCATGAAACGCTGGTTTTTGTTCATTCTGCGTCACAAAAATCGGAATAAAAAGCGATCAAAAAATTTCACGTGCCCGAAAATGGTACCAATAAAAACGTCAACTCGTCCCGCAAAAAATAAGACCTCACATGACTCGGTGGGTCAAAATACGGAAAAATTATAGCTCTCAATATGTGGTGATGCAAAAACTATTTTTACAATAAAAAGCGTCTTTTAGCGTGCGATAGCCGCCAAACATAAAAACCGCCATAAATAGTAAATCAAACCCCCCGTTATCACCCCCTTAGTTAGGGAAAAATAATAAAATTAAAAAAAATGTATTTATTTCCATTTTTCCATTAGGGTTAGGGCTAGGGTTAGGGCTAGGGGTGTGTTGGGGTAGGGTTAGGGTAGGGTTAGGGTTAGGGCTAGGGTTAGGGCTAGGGTTAGGGCTAGGGTTAGGGGCGTGTTGGGGTTCGGGTTGGAGTTAGAATTGGGGGTTTCCACTGTTTGGGCACATCAGGGGCTCTCCAAATGCAACATGGCGTCTGATCTCAATTCCAGCCAATTCTGAGTTGAAAAAGTCAAATGGTGCTCCTTCCCTTCCAAGCTCTGCTATGCGCCCAAACAGTGTTTTACCCCCACATGTAGGGTATCAGCCTACTCAGGACAAATTGCAAAACAATTTTTGGGGTCCAATTTCTCCTGTTACCCTTAGGAAAATAAAAAATTGGGGGCAAAAATATCATTTTTGTGGAAAAAAATGATTTTTTTATTTTCACGTCCGAGCGTTATAAACTTCTGTGGCAGCACGGTGGCTCAGTGGTTAGCGCTGCAGCCTTGCAGCGCTGGAGTCCTGGGTTCGAATCCCACCAAGGACAACATCTGCAAGGAGTTTGTATGTTCTCCCCGTGTTTGCGTGGGTTTCCTCCGGGTACTCCGGTTTCCTCCCACACTTCAAAGACATACTGATAGGGAATTTAGATTGTGAGCCTCCATCGGGGACAGTGATGATGATGTGTGCAAAACTGTAAAGCGCTGCGGAATATGTTAGCGCTATATAAAAATAAAGATTATAGATTATTATTATTATTCTGTGAAGCACTTGGGGGTTCAAAGTGCTCACCACACATCTAGAAAAGTTCCGTGGGGGGTCTAGTGTCCAAAATGGGGTCACTTGTAGGGAGTTTCAATAGTTTAGGTACATCAGGGGCTCTCCAAACGCACATGACACCCGCAGACCATTCCATCAAAGTCTGCATTCCAAAACGTCACTGCTTCCCTTCCGAGCCCCGACGTGTGTCCATACAGTAGTTTTCTCCCACATATGGGAAATCAGCGTACTCAGGACAAATTGGACAACAACTTTTGGGGTCCAATTTCTCCTGGTACCCTTGGGAAAATAAAAAAATGGTGACTAAAAGATCATGTTTGTGGAAAAAATACGAATTTTTTATTTTCACGCCCGGGCGTTGTAAACTTCTGTGAAGCACTGGGGGGGTCAAAGTGCTCACCACACATCTAGATAAGTTCCTTGGGGGGTCTAGTTTACAAAATGGTGTCATTTGTGGGGGGTTTCCACTGTTTAGGTACATTAGGGGCTCTCCAAAGGCAACATGACACCCGCAGACCATTCCATCAAAGTCTGCATTCCAAAACGTCACTACTTCCCTTCCGAGCCCCGACGTGTGCCCATACAGTAGTTTTCTCCCACATATGGGGTATCAGCATACTCAGGACAAATTGGACAACAACTTTTGGGGTCCAATTTCTCCTGGTACCCTTGGGAAAATAAAAAAATGGTGACTAAAAGATCATGTTTGTGGAAAAAATACGAATTTTTTATTTTCACGCCCGGGCGTTGTAAACTTCTGTGAAGCACTGGGGGGGTCAAAGTGCTCACCACACATCTAGATAAGTTCCTTGGGGGGTCTAGTTTACAAAATGGTGTCATTTGTGGGGGGTTTCCACTGTTTAGGTACATTAGGGGCTCTCCAAAGGCAACATGACACCCGCAGACCATTCCATCAAAGTCTGCATTCCAAAACGTCACTACTTCCCTTCCGAGCCCCGACGTGTGCCCATACAGTAGTTTTCTCCCACATATGGGGTATCAGCATACTCAGGACAAATTGGACAACAACTTTTGGGGTCCAATTTCTCCTGGTACCCTTGGGAAAATAAAAAAATGGTGACTAAAAGATCATGTTTGTGGAAAAAATACGAATTTTTTATTTTCACGCCTGGGCGTTGTAAACTTCTGTGAAGCACTGGGGGGGTCAAAGTGCTCACCACACATCTAGATAAGTTCCTTAGGGGGTCTAGTTTCCAAAATGGTGTCATTTGTAGGGGGTTTCCACTGTTTTGGTACATCAGGGGTTTTCCAAACGCGACATGGTGTCCGATCTCAATTCCAGCCAAAAACGTCAAGTGGCGCTGCTTCCCTTCCGAGCTCTGCCATGCGCCCAAATAGTGGTTTACCCCCACATGTGGGGTATCAGCGTACTCAGGACAAATTGCACAATAACTTTTAGGGTCCTGTTACCCTTGGGAAAATAAGAATTGAGGGTGAAAAGATCATTTTTGTGGAAAAAAATATGATTTTTTAATTGTATGGCTTTATGTTATAAACTTCTGTGAAGCCCATGGGGGTTCAAAGTTCTCACCACACATCTAGATAAGTTCCTTAGGGGGTCTATTTTCCAAAATGGTGTCATTTGTGGGGGGTTTCCACTGTTTTGGTACATCAGGGGTTTTCCAAACGCGACATGGTGTCCAATCTCAATTCCAGCCAAAAACGTCAAATGGCACTGCTTCCCTTCCGAGCTCTGCCATGCGCCCAAATAGTGGTTTACCCCCACATGTGGGGTATCAGCGTACTCAGGACAAATTGCACAATAACTTTTAGGGTCCTGTTACCCTTGGGAAAATAAAAATTGGGGTGAAAAGATCATTTTTGTGGAAAAAATATGATTTTTTAATTGTACCGCTGTACGTTATAAACTTCTGTAAAGCCCTTGTGGGTTCAAAGTTCTCACCACATATCTAGATAAGTTCCTTGGGGGGTCTAGTTTCCAAAATGGGGTCACTTGTAGGGGGTTTCCACTGTTTAGGTACATCAGGGACTCTCCAAACGTGACATGGCGTCCAATCTGAATTCCAGCCAATTTTGCATTGAAAAAGTCAAACTGCGCTCCTTCCATTCTGAGCTCTGCCATGCGCCGAAACAGTCGTTCCCCCCCACATATCAGGTATCTGCGTACTCAGGACAAATTGCACAATAACTTTTGCAGTTCAATTTCTCCTGTTACCCTTGGTAAAATAAAAAAAATTGAACCTGAAGTATTTTTTTTATGAAAAAAAGTTAGATGTTCATTTTTTTTTAAATATTCAAAAAATTTCATGTGACGCACCTAAAGGGTTAATAAACTTCTTGAATGTGGTTTTGAGCACCTTAAGGGGTGCAGTTTTTAGAATGGTGTCACTTTTGGGTATTTTCTATCATATAGACCCCTCAAAGTGGCTTCAAATGTGATGTGGTCCTAAAAATAAAATGGTGTTGTAAAAATGAGAAATCGCTGGTCAACTTTTAACCCTTATAACTTCCTAACAAAAAAAAATTTTGGTTCCAAAATTGTGCTGATGTAAAGTAATCATGTGGGAAATGTTAGTTATCAAGTTTTTTTTGTGCCGTATCTCTGTGATTTAAGGGCATAAAAATTCAAAGTTGGAAAATTGCGAAATTTTCAAAATTTTCGCCAAATTTCCGTTTTTCTCACAAATAAACGCAAGTTATTTGAATGAAATTTTACCACTAACATGAAGTACAATATGTCACGAGAAAACAATGTCAGAATCACCGGGATCCATAGAAGCGTTCGAGAGTTATGACCTCATAAACGTACAGTGGTCAGAATTGTAAAAATTGGCCCAGTCATGAACGTGCAAACCACCCTTGGGGGTGAAGGGGTTAATGTTATAAAATTCTGTAAAGCACCTGATGGGTGCAGTTTCCAAAATGGGGTCCCTTGTGAGTGTTTTCCAAAGTTTAGGCACATCAGGCGCTCAAGTAAATGTGGCATGGTGTCCGCTATCTATTCTAACCAATTTTGGGCTCCAAAAATCAAATGGTGGTACGTTCCTTCCGAGACCTACCATCCACCCAATTTCTAGCTTTCCAACATATTTTGGGTAGCATGTATACTCAGGAGAAATTGTACAAGAAATTATACTGTCCATTTTGTGCTGTTACCCTTGTGAGAATAAAAAAAATTGTGGGAAAGTTTTACAATTTATTTTTTTCCTTCCACATTGCTTTAAATTCCTGTGAAGCACCTTAAGGATTAATAAACTTATTGAATGTGGTTTTGAGCACCATGAGGGGGGGGGGGCAGTTTTTATTTCAAATCAGCCCCTCAATGTTACTTCAAATGTGATGTGGTCCCTAAAATAATTGGTTTTGTAAATGTTGTTGAAAAAATTAAAAACTGTTGGAAAACTTAACCCTTTCAACTTACTAACTAAAAAAATAATGTTTAAAATGAAGGGATGCAAAGTAGACATGTGAGAAATGTTTAACTATTTTGTGTAGTATACCTATCTGGTTTAAGGTCAGAACAAGCTGAACCAAGGCAATACATATACATCAACATGTACTTTTATATATCAATGGAATAAGTGATAGTAATGATATATATGCACACAATGGAATGGCAGACCATTTGGAAAAGTACAATAATGTCAAGAGGAGTCAGAAAAAGGATGAAGCTAGTGGATTGAGAATAAAACACCTTTATTAAAGTCAATTGGTGAAATGGAGGCACAACTAACAGGAGTGACTACATGTCAAACAGCAATAAACCATAGAGGCATATACAACAAACTTGTATGCAAAGTGTTACACCAAGGTAGGGGCTAATAATGTAGTTAGCAGTAAAAGCAGATATATATATGTGAACACATGGACAAGCCTTGCCAGAGAATAGGGCCAGTAGCAAAAGTACACAAGGTATATCAAAGTAAATAGTCCAGAGTCATTAAGTTAAGGACATGTACCATTGATGAAGGATGTGGTCCAAAACACTCATCAGGGTACGTGTTGTATCTACACAGCTCAACATCATGTAACCATGCTCCTACACCTTATACTATGGGTTATTGACCTTGCTTACTTGTACAGTACTATATGACATGGTACATGCTGCCACTATAATACTTGCATCTAGGTCTTCCCCTATATCTAACATATAAAGCTCAATGTGGGTGTTTGTATATATATATGTATGTATGTATGTATGTATGTATGTATGTATGTATGTAAAAAAATATATAAAGTGCTCTCAGTGAGAGAAACAAAATAGGAATCTTGTGGGTATGATACCTTTTAATGGCTAACAAATAATAGTGAATGTTGTTACAAAGCAAGCTTTCGGGACTGCTTATCAACTTGATAAGCAGTCCCGAAAGCTTGCTTTGTAACAACATTCACTATTATTTGTTAGCCATTAAAAGGTATCATGCCCACAAGATTCCTATTTTGTTTCTCTCACTGAGAGCACTTTATATATTTTTTTCTACTGGCTAACACGGTACCAAACCACTTTTTTCGTTTTACTGTATGTATGTATGTATGTATGTATGTATGTATGTATGTATGTATGTATGTCCGGGATTGGCATCCGCACCGTCGCAGCTACAGCCACAAAATTTTGCACAGTCACATGTCTGGACCCCGAGAGCATCATAGGCTATGTTGTGAGGCAAAATTTTAACCCCGCGTGTTCCAATTCACCAAACAATTTTGCCCCTATCTACATAATAGGGAAAAGTGAAAGGAAAAGTGTTGGAGGCAAAATGACAGCTGCCAGATGTGAACAAGGGGGACTTATAGAATGATAGCGATGGCACCAAAGAATATATACCATACAGTTGCTAAGGTGGGGCCCTGACATGGGATAATCACCACACACGGGGATATGCGCCACACACTACCACGTGCTTCAACACATATACCACCATCAGCACACATTTCACCACACATTCACCAACCTCGCCACATAAAAGTCGAAACACAAAAGTCGCCACTCACAACTCGCCACGCTGTCCCAGAGTTGTTTAAAAGATGAAAAATGAGCTGTGATTGGTTGCCATCAGCAACAGTTTTCTTTGTAGATAGTTGTGGTAACTGAGGCCTATTATTCTTATAATTTCTATGGTGTTATCATTCTTCTGTAAAGCTGGAAATAACACAATTTATTACCGTGCCAACACAGACCACCCTCTGACACAGACTACAGGGGGAGCCCAGTATCACACAGGATAGGATTAGATACACAGCTCAGCAGTCAGTATCACACAGGATAGGATTAGATACACAGCTCAGCAGTCAGTATCACACAGGAGAGGATTAGATACGCAGCTCAGCAGTCAGTATCACACAGGAGAGGATTAGACACATGGCTCAGAAGGCAGTATCACACAAGATAGGATTAGATACACAGCTCAGCACACAATATCACAAAGAATAGTATTAGATACATGGCTCAGCAGACAGTATCACACAGGATAGGAATAGATACATGGCTAAGCAGTCAGTATCACACAGGATAGGATTATATGCATGGTTTTTATGTGCAATATAATCATTATAATTTGTTATAACTAAACACAGTTGGTTACTATGCCCAGGCAGCGCCGGGCTCTTCAGCTAGTATAATATATATATATATATATATATATATATATATATATATATATATATATATATATATATATATATTTTATACTAGCTGAAGAGCTGAAGAGAGTATATATATATACTTTTTTCCGGTAGTACACTTCGCATAATCCTATCTTATGAAGGCTATTTTTAAGACACAGGTCCTGATTCAATCACACTGGTGATATTCTCTTCGGTCTTGATAACGACGCATGGTGGAGTCAGATTCCCCTGATTATGAAGAGATCCATGCCTCTTCATGAATTTGGAGCACCTGACAAGTGGCATGCACCTCTGTGTGGGAAAATCTTCCTCCAGTCAGTGATGCTACAGCTCTGCATGAATTATACAAGCTGTGGAGTAACGCCTCTGCCGTGCCACCATCATGCCCCAGCTCCATTCATTTCAGTGGAGCTGGGAAAAACTGGCATTAAACCGACAAAAGTCACAATATTTTCAAAGCTTTTACACCACTTTTTAGTGAAAAAGCTTTGATGAATTGGGGCCACAATTTTGCACAGAAATTTACATTTGTACATGTACATACTTGTCAAAATTGTTGGTTAATAGAGTTGAGCGATACCGTCCGATACTTCAAAGTATCGTATCAGATGGTATCGGCCGATCTTTAAAAAAAGTATCGGTATCGCCGATTCCGATACCGGAAGTCCCATTCAAGTCTATGGGACTTCCGGTATCGGAATAAGAAAAAACCTTTCCTGCCCTTGTACAGCCTCTCTGGGGTCTGTACGGGCCTTTCGGGGGGCTGTGCCGGCCTGCCAGGGGGTCTGTGCAGGCTCCGGTGGTCTGTGCCGGCCTGCCGGTGGTCTGTGCAGGCTCCGGGGGGCTGTGCCGGCCTGCCGGGGGGCTGTGCCGGCCTGCCGGGGGGCTGTGCCGGCTCCGGGGGGCTGTGCCGGCCTGCCGGGGGGCTGTGCCGGCCTGCCGGGGGGCTGTGCCGGCCTGCCGGGGGGCTGTGCCGGCCTGCCGGTGGTCTGTGCAGGCTCCGGGGGTCTGTGCAGGCATCGTCCGATGGGACTACAAGTCCCATCGGGCGATGCCTGCTACCATGACAGTGATTGACACATTAGCCAATGATGGGACAGTAGTAGTCCCATCATCCGGCTAATGTGTTAAATGTAAAAAAAAAAAAAAAAAATTACATGCTACATACATACAACATGCATACTACATACATGCTACATTCATACTACATACTACATACATGCTACATTCATACTACATAAATACTACATGCAACATACATACTACATATATACTACATGCATGCTACATACATACTGCATGCTACATACATACCACATATATACTACATACATACTACATGCATGCTACATGCATGCTACATGCTACATACATAACACATATATACTACATGCATGCTACATACATACTACATGCTACATACTACATATATACTACATGCATGCTACATACTACATGCTACATACATACTACATATATACTACATGCATGCTACATACATACTGCATGCTACATGCATGCTACATACATACTGCATATATACTACATACATACTACATACATACTACATGCATGCTACATGCATGCTACATACATACCACATATATACTACATGCATGCTACATACATACTACATACATACTACATGCTACATACATACTACATATATACTACATGCATGCTACATACATACTACATGCTACATACATACTACATATATACTACATGCATGCTACATACATACTACATGCTACATACATACTACATATATACTACATGCATGCTACATACTACATGCTACATACATACCACATATATACTACATGCATGCTACATACATACTACATGCATGCATGTAGTATGTATGTAGCATGCATGTAGTATGTATGTAGTATTTTTTTTTTTTTTTTTAACATTTAACACATTAGCCGGATGATGGGACTACTACTGTCCCATCATTGGCTAATGTGTCAATCACTGTCATGGTAGCAGGCATCGCCCGATGGGACTTGTAGTCCCATCGGACGATGCTTGCACAGACCCCCGGACATCAGCACAGCCCCCCGGCAGGCCGGCACAGCCCCCCGGCAGGCCGGTACAGACCCCCACAGGGTGCACAGACCACCGGCAGGCCGGCACAGCCCCCCGGCAGGCCGGTACAGACCCCGGGCAGTCCACACAGCCCCCCGGCAGGCCGGCACAGCCCCCCGGCAGGCCGGCAGAGACCCCCGGAAAGCCCGAAATGACGGCGCATCATGATGCGCACACACCGCGCATCATGATGACGTCAGGCCGTCAATCAACTGAACTTCCGATTCCGATGCCGAATTCCGATATTGAAAAAATATCGGAAGTCGGTATCGGAATTCCGATACAGCAAGTATCGGCCGATACCCGATACTTGCGGTATCGGAATGCTCAACACTATTGGTTAATCACAGTAATTATTCAAGTGAAGTCAAATCATTCATCATCAGATCGTCCACATATCTACAAAGTCATAATTATTTTATGTTTAAATCATTTTTTCTTCAAATTTTGGGTGCCCCTATGGGGTTAAATTTCTCACCTTCTTTAGCAATGTTATATGTGGCTTGGTGGGAAGAACAGTTTCTTTTCCATGATCTTAACCCATTCTTTGATTATATTTTTTGGTTCGGTAGATATGTGGACGATCTGATGTTCGTTTGGAAAGGTAATTCTACAGATTTGTCCATTTTTCATTCTTATCTCAACTCCAATAATTTAAACTTGCCATTCACTATCAGTGGTGAAGGTAATCAAGTTTCTTTTTTGGATTTATTGCTCACAGGTGATCCCATCATTGGTAAAGTTCACACTACCATTTTTAGAAAGGAAACTGCAGGCAATTCACTTTTACTTTCTTCTTCTTGTCATCTCCAACATTCAGTCCATCCCTTATGGGGAATTCAATAGGGCAAAATGTTTATGTTCAGATAATGCCCTGTTTTTTCAAGAAAGTAAGGTTATAAAACAACGTCTATTTGATCGAGGTTATAACAATTATGTTAGCAATGCGTTTCACAAAGTGATGCACAAACCAAGAGTCACCAGTAGAGTTGAGCAATACCGTCCGATACTTCAAAGTATCGGATCGGAATGGATCGGCCGATCTTAAAAAAAAGTATCGGTATCGCCGATTCCGATACCGGAAGTCCCATTCAAGTCTATGGGACTTCCGGTATCGGAATAAGAAAAATCCTGTTTTTCCCTTGTACAGCCTCTCTGGGGTCTGTACGGGCCTTTCGGGGGGCTGTGCCGGCCTGCCAGGGGGTCTGTGCAGGCTCCGGTGGTCTGTGCCGGCCTGCCAGGGGGCTGTGCCGGCCTGCCAGGGGGGCTGTGCAGGCTCCGGTGGGCTGTGCCGGCCTGCCGGGGGGCTGTGCAGGCTCCGGGGGGCTGTGCCGGCCTGCCGGGGGGCTGTGCAGGCTTCGGGGGTCTGTGCAGGCATCGTCCGATGGGACTACAAGTCCCATTGGGCGATGCCTGCTACCATGACAGTGATTGACACATTAGCCAATGATGGGACAGTAGTAGTCCCATCATCCGGCTAATGTGTTGAATGTAAAAAAAAAAAAAAAAAAAAAAAAAAAAAAAAAAATTACATGCTACATACATACAACATGCATACTACATACTTGCTACATTCATACTACATACATGCTACATTCATACTACATATATACTACATGCAACATACATACTACATACATACTACATGCATGCAACATGCATACTACATATATACTACATGCATGCAACATGCATACTACATATATACTACATGCTACATACATACTACATATATGCTACATACATACTACATATATACTACATGCATGCTACATACATACTACATACATACTACATATATGCTACATACATACTACATGCTACATACATACTACATATATACTACATGCATGCTACATACATACTACATGCTACATACATACTACATACATACTACATACATACTACATGCTACATACATACTACATATATACTACATGCATGCTACATACATACTACATGCTACATACATACTACATATATACTACATACATACTACATACATACTACATGCATGCTACATACATACTACATGCTACATACATACTACATATATGCTACATACATACTACATATATACTACATGCATGCTACATACATACTACATGCTACATACATACTACATATATACTACATGCATGCTACATACATACTACATGCTACATACATACTACATACATACTACATACATACTACATGCTACATACATACTACATATATACTACATGCATGCTACATACATACTACATGCTACATACATACTACATATATACTACATACATACTACATACATACTACATGCATGCTACATACATACTACATGCTACATACATACTACATATATACTACATGCATGCTACATACATGCTACATACATACTACATACATACTACATGCATGCTACATACATACTACATGCTACATACATACTACATATATACTACATGCATGCTACATACATACTACATGCTACATACATACTACATATATACTACATGCATGCTACATACATACTGCATGCTACATGCATGCTACATACATACTACATACATACTACATGCTACATACATACCACATATATACTACATACATACTACATACAATACATTCATACAATACATACATAGACATACAGTACATATAACATAGAGTAACATACTTACCAATACTTGTCACATTGTTCCCCGAAGCCATTGTCTTTTACGGAATAAATATTAACATAACAAACCACAAAAATACTCACCCACGATCCGAAGCAGTCCACGAGTGTGTCCCACGACGATCTTGGGTAGAGAACTGCAGCATCAGCTGTTGCTGCCATTCTCTACGGGCTGCAGGAATCCAATGACGGAAGGTAGGTATCCTTCCGCACTGTATTCCTCCGCCACTTAAAAAAAAAAAAAGTCCCTAGTCTCACTTTATGCCATTGCTGTGTGGGAAATTCCCACGCAGCAATGGCATAAAGTGAGACTAGGGACTTTTTTTTTTTTAAGTGGCGGAGGAATACAGTGCGGAAGGATACCTACCTTCCGTCATTGGATTCCTGCAGCCCGTAGAGAACGGCAGCAACAGCTGATGCTGCAGTTCTCTACCCAAGATCGTCGTGGGACACACTCGTGGACTGCTTCGGATCGTGGGTGAGTATTTTTGTGGTTTGTTATGTTAATATTTATTCCGTAAAAGACAATGGCTTCGGGGAACAATGTGACAAGTATTGGTAAGTATGTTACTCTATGTTATATGTACTGTATGTCTATGTATGTATTGTATGAATGTATTGTATGTAGTATGTATGTAGTATATATGTGGTATGTATGTAGCATGTAGTATGTATGTAGCATGCATGTAGCATGCAGTATGTATGTAGCATGCATGTAGTATATATGTAGTATGTATGTAGCATGTAGTATGTATGTAGCATGCATGTAGTATATATGTAGTATGTAGCATGTAGTATGTATGTAGCATGCATGTAGTATGTATGTAGTATATATGTAGTATGTATGTAGCATGTAGTATGTATGTAGCATGCATGTAGTATATATGTAGTATGTATGTAGCATGTATTATGTATGTAGCATGCATGTAGTATATATGTAGTATGTATGTAGCATGTAGTATGTATGTAGCATGCATGTAGTATGTATGTAGTATATATGTAGTATGTATGTAGCATGCAGTATGTATGTAGCATGCATGTAGTATATATGTAGTATGTATGTAGCATGTAGTATGTATGTAGCATGCATGTAGTATGTATGTAGCATGCATGTAGTATGTATGTAGTATGTATGTAGTATGTATGTAGCATGTAGTATGTATGTAGCATGCATGTAGTATATATGTAGTATGTATGTAGCATGTAGTATGTATGTAGCATGCATGTAGTATGTATGTAGTATGTATGTAGCATGTAGTATGTATGTAGCATGCATGTAGTATATATGTAGTATGTATGTAGTATGTATGTAGTATATATGTGTTATGTATGTAGTATGTATGTAGTATATATGTGGTATGTATGTAGTATGTATGTAGTATGTATGTAGTATGTATGTAGCATGTAGTATGTATGTAGCATGCATGTAGTATGTATGTAGTATTTTTTTTTTTTAACATTTAACACATTAGCCGGATGATGGGACTACTACTGTCCCATCATTGGCTAATGTGTCAATCACTGTCATGGTAGCAGGCATCGCCAGATGGGACTTGTAGTCCCATCGGACGATGCTTGCACAGACCCCCGGACATCAGCACAGCCCCCCGGCAGGCCGGCACAGCCCCCCACAGGGTGCACAGACCACCGGCAGGCCGGCACAGCCCCCCGGCAGGCCGGTACAGACCCCCACAGGGTGCACAGACCACCGGCAGGCCGGCACAGCCCCCCGGCAGGCCGGTACAGACCCCGGGCAGTCCACACAGCCCCCCGGCAGGCCGGTACAGCCCCCCGGCAGGCCGGCAGAGACCCCCGGCAGGCCGGCAGAGACCCCCGGAAGGCCCGAAATGACGGCGCATCATGATGCGCACACACCGCGCATCATGATGACGTCAGGCTGTCAATCAACTTTGAACTTCCGATTCCGACTTCCGATATTGAAAAAATATCGGAAGTCGGTATCGGAATTCCGATACAGCAAGTATCGGCCGATACCCGATACTTGCGGTATCGGAATGCTCAACACTAGTCACCAGTTTAAAAGAAAAATCTTCAGCTTGTGCTGATTCAATTTAATCAAATCAAAGAAATTGTGAAAAAATATCTGCTGTCATGATCCATAGCACTAGTAACCTTTTTTTTTTCCCTTAAGCAGGTGGTTTCAGTTCTAGTTTTGCCCCCGGTGGCCGTTAGGGTCATTGCACTTGATGTTTTCTTTGCTTTTCCTTTTGCCCCCGGTGGTCACTGGGATTATAGCAACCTTTAGCCCTTGATCATTTGACCATTCCCTTTTACTGTATAGGGTCACATGGTCTATGAGCAGGTGTTGGTGATAGCGTCTTTTTGGGATTCCAATCACGGTGAAGGGAGCAGCTGGCTGAGGTGTGAAGCCACTGCAGAAACCTGGCGAAGTTAGCAGCTGGCTTGAAGGTTGGAGCCACTGCTGAAACTAGTGTTGAACTCTGGCTGCCCAGTGTCAGCAGCAGAGTGAGATGGTGAAGGTGACAGCTGGCTCTGAGGTGTCGAGCCACTGCGAAAAGTTAATCCGGTGAGGCACTCTGCTGCCTGGTGCTGCAGCAGAGCAAGATAAGTCTTTTTGTGTTTCCCCTGTTTGTATTTTTTCCTGGTATGTATTAGTACAGCGGTTGGGCCAGTACCTGCACCACCCATCTCCCTAGCAAGGGATAGGTGTAGGGTGTGCTAGGGTGACAGGTATCCTGATCGGCACCCGGTGCGGAACCGGCCTAGGGATCGTTAGGAGTGGAGGGACACTGACTCAGGGGAGTGCAGGAGGTCTCCATGTCCCCGTTCCCTAACGCAGGGCCCACCATTGCAACTGTTGCCCCTTTCCCCGTGTCTTGCTGTTTCAGTTACTAGCCTGCGGGTCGCGTTACACAGGACACTTACACGTGACTTGTCTTGTTGTTTGAGTTACAGGCCTACGGGTCGAGTCACACAGGACGAGTCCACGTGACATCTGCCCGTCATAAATCAAGACCCTAAATTAAGACAAATCATACATTCTGGTTGCCGTTATGTCGCTTGAAGAGGAACTAGTTTGGCAAACTATCTTTCTCCCAGTCTTTTAAAATCACCAGACAAAATTCGTACTTGGATGACTCCCACTGGATTTTACAAATGCGCTGGTTCCAGGTGCAATGTTTGCACATATGCAATAGACAAATCTAAATTTATTTTTTCATACCAAGGCTTTTCCCAACAAATTACATCTTTCATTAATTGTGACAGACAGTTTGTCGTTTATTGCATTTGTTGCACAGAATGCAAGATTCAGTATATCGGCTGTACTATACGCAAAATAAAAAAAAGAATAGCTGAACATATCAGAAATACAGAACAAAAAATGCTTCCTATTCAGGAGCAGTAAAAACTTCGTTCATGCTCATCATAGCAATATGGATTCATTTGCCTTCTATGGTCTAGAAAAGGTTAAAACTCTTGCACGAGGTGGTGACAGAAATAAGCTATTAAATATACGCGAAGCCTTTTGGATATTAAAACAAGACACTAAATCTCCAAACGGTATGAATTTTAGGAACGATTTGTTCTATATTTATTAATGAAACTCATGTACCTATTAGTTCTTTCTAGCAAAAATACGTTTATAGTGATCCTCATGAAGTTTATTTTGTGTATTTATTTTGTTATAGCAGGAAAGCATAGGATTTATCTTATACTTCCTAATGTCATTCATATGTTTATCAAGCATTCTTTAGTAGTAATAATTTTAATATGATTTTCATGTTCATTTTTGTTTTTTTTGAGTTCCGCCGCACAGAATGATGTCTTTATATGGTTATCAACTACTTTCAGTAGAGGTAACTTCGGAATGTTTTTTATAGTATTTAATTATGGCTATATTTATATTATCTTTATTGGTTATATTTATATTATTACCAGGGATTGTGTATTTATTATATTCATTTATTGATTTTGAAGGGAATTATGCATTGTTTTTTCATATGCTGCTTAATTTCCAACGGCATGAATTCCATGAAAAGTTCCACCATTGATTGCTATGTGTCTATAACTTACATTTTATGTGCTAAAAGCGCCATCTGATTGTCACTAATTTTATATATTGTTTGTAGGCACTCATTCACACCTCTTGCATAGAACCATTTATTCCTGTGAATTTGTTTTTTTATTTTTCATGTGCAAAAAATTCCTTTTGATTGTGTCTAATTCTATATATTGTTCGTAGGCACTCATTCACACTCTTCGCATGGAATCATTTATTTCTCTGCTGAAAAGCCATTTTATGTGCAAAAAACTCCATCTGATTTTCACTAATTCCATATATTGTTTGTAGGCACTCATTCACACCTCTTGCATGGAACCACTTATTCCTGCATATCTATAAATTATTTTTGATGTGTAAAAAATTCCTTCGGATTCTGACTAATTCTATATATTGCTCGCAGGCACTCATTCACACCCTTTGCATGGAACCATTCATTTCTGTGCTGAAAAGCCATTTTCCATTGGAGATCATTTTGGAGTAATCTAAGTAGTTTTAGATATATCCATTTATATAATTGTAGTAAATTTTTTCTATGTATAATTAAATTCTCCAGTTGTATAAAATTAAAGTATGATCTGTCTAATATCGACTAATTATATGTTTGACTGTATGATTTATTTATTTAATTTTTTTCTTTTCTTGGGAACTTCAATCATGGAGTGATCTGTTTCGTTGCCGATCGAACTTTCTTCCTTTTTTCAAAATTGTTGGTACCCCTCGTTTAATGACAGAAAAATCCACAATGGTGACAGAAATAACTTGAATCTGACAATAGTAAAATAAATAAAAAAAATCTATTAAAATGAACAAATGAAAGTCAGACATTGCTTTTCAACCAAGCTTCCACAGAATTAAAAAAAATAAATAAAACTCATGAAATATGCCTGGACAGAAATGATGGTACCCTTAACTTAATATTTTGTTGTACAACCTTTTGAGGCAATCACTGCAATCAATCGATTCCAGTAACTGTCAATGAGACTTCTGCACCTCTCACTACACCTGTATTTGGGCCCATTCCTCAAGAGCACACTGATCCAGTTGTTTCATGTTTGAAGGTTGCCTTTTCCCAGACGGCATGTTTCAGCTCTTTCCAAAGATGCTCATAGAAGGCCACTTCAGAATAGTGCAATGTTTTCCTCTTAGCAATTCTTGGATGTTTTTATCTGTGTGTTTTGGGTCATTATCCTGTTGCGAGACCCATGACCTGCGACTGAGACCAAGCTTTCTGACACTGGGCAGCACATTTTTCTCTAGAATCCTTTGATAGTCTTAACATTTCATTGTACCCTGCACAAATTCTAGACACCCTGTGCCAGATGCAGCAAAGCTGCCTCAGAACATAACAGAGCCTCCTCCATGTTTCACAATAGGGACAGTATTATTTTCTTGATATGCTTCATTTTTCCGTCTGTGAACATACAGCTGATGGGCCTTGCCAAAAAGTTCAATTTTTGTCTCATTAGTCCATAGGAAATTCTCACAGAAGCTTTTTGGTTTGTCAACATGTAGTTTGGCCGATTCCAGTCTGGCTTTTTTATGATTGTTTTCAACAATGGTGTCCTCCTTGGTTATCTCCTGCAAAGGCCAGTTTGGATCATACAACAACGGATTGTGTGCTCTGACACGGATGTTCCTTCACCTTGAAGTTCACCTTTAATCTGATTAGAAGTTTTTCTGGGCTCTTTTGCTACCATTCATATTATACATCTCTGTTTTGTCATCAATTCTCCTCCTGCGGCCACATCCATGAAGGTTGGCTACAGTGGCATGGAGCTTACATTTCTGAATAATACGTGCAACTGTAGTCACAGGAACATCAAGCTGCTTGGAGATGGTCTTATATCTTTTACCTTTAACATGTTTATCTATAATTTTCTTTCTAATCTCCTGAGACAACTCTTTCCTTTGCTTCCTCTGGTCCATGTTGAGTGTGATACACACCATGTCATTAAACAGTACAGTGAGTATCTGTAGCCCTCTATACAGGCCCACTCACTGATTCCAAGGTTGTACACACCTGTGATGCTAATTAGTGAACACACCTTGGCTTAACATGTCCCTTTTGTCACATTATTTTCAGGGGTACCATTACTTCTGTCCAGGCGTATTTTATGAGTTTTATTATTTTTGTAAATTCTGTGGAAGCAAGGTTGAAAAGCAATGTATGATTTTATTTATTATTACTTTTGTCAGATTCAAGTTATTTCTGTGACCATTGTGGGTTTTTGTGTCATTAAATGAGGGGTACCAACAATTCTGACCGCTGGTGTAGATATGTAAATAATTAACTCTGTGTGAACAGGTATTTGAATCAGAGCATCATCTAGTCCCTGTTTAGATCTGCTGGCTCCATATGCTGCTGTCTGTTACCTCTATTTTGACTTGTCACACTTAAAGAGTGTTAAAGTTGAAAGTACATGTCAGGCTGAGCGCTTAGATTGGATTCTGGAATATGAAACATACAGTAAATGAATGGCAATGTGAAAGCGCATGTTTTGTCTGCATTACTATTATTCCTTCGTGGCTGTCATAACATTCCTTCTGAATAACACTAACTATAAATGACTCTGAGTTATGATGTTTCTCACTTAAAGTTCATAATTTTTAGGAGCATGTAATGTACAAGGACTGCCTACTGACTTCATATAATAAACATGTCAAAAGTGAGATCACGCAGTTTTATTGTGTTTCTTGACTGAGCATCCTGCACTCCCCATGTGATACTCTATATGAAAAATTAAACGGAATTTGACAGCAGGATTTACCCCTATTAACTAATTACAGAGCTACATTCATAATTTAACACTGATTTGTAGCAAACACAATGCTTAGTAAAAGTTCCCAGCATAATCATAAAAGCAACTTTTGAATATTATGATACCACATGAAATAGTTAGACTAGTCAGAAAAGCGTGTACTTGGTGTGGGGCAGTCCTGTCCAGAAAGCCAATATCACGCCTATCTCCTCCCCACTATTTAAAGAACATAAAGGATAAGTTGTACAGTGACTTCAGGCATGCATAGTAATTTTTGGCAGATGGACCACTTCTCTGGTGTCATACTTTGCAGACCCAAATTCTGGCCTCCTGAGAGCATCCATCTGCAAACTCAAAGCTGATGCGCTGTGCTGCAGTGTTCTAGTGCTGATGTGCTGTGCTGCAGTGTTCTAGTGCTGATGTGCTGTGCTGCAGTGTTCTAGTGCTGATGCTCTGTGCTGCAGTATTCTAGTGCTCATGCGCTGTGCTGCGGTGTTCTAGTGCTCATGCGCTGTGCTGCGGTGTTCTAGTGCTCATGCGCTGTGCTGCGGTGTTCTAGTGCTCATGCGCTGTGCTGCGGTGTTCTAGTGCTCATGCGCTGTGCTGCGGTGTTCTAGTGCTCATGCGCTGTGCTGCGGTGTTCTAGTGCTCATGTGCTGTGCTGCGGTGTTCTAGTGCTCATGCGCTGTGCTGCGGTGTTCTAGTGCTCATGCGCTGTGCTGCAGTGTTCTAGTGCTCATGCGCTGTGCTGCGGTGTTCTAGTGCTCATGAGCTGTGCTGCGGTGTTCTAGTGCTCATGCGCTGTGCTGCGGTGTTCTAGTGCTCATGCGCTGTGCTGCGGTGTTCTAGTGCTCATGCGCTGTGCTGCAGTGTTCTAGTGCTCATGCGCTGTGCTGCAGTGTTCTAGTGCTCATGCGCTGTGCTGCAGTGTTCTAGTGCTCATGCGCTGTGCTGCAGTGTTCTAGTGCTCATGCGCTGTGCTGCAGTGTTCTAGTGCTCATGCGCTGTGCTGCAGTGTTCTAGTGCTCATGCGCTGTGCTGCAGTGTTCTAGTGCTCATGCACTGTGCTGCAGTGTTCTAGTGCTCATGCGCTGTGCTGCAGTGTTCTAGTGCTGATGCGCTGTGCTGCACTGTTCTAGTGCTGATGCGCTGTGCTGTACTGTTCTAGTGCTGATGCGCTGTGCTGCAGTGTTCTAGTGCTGATGCACTATGCTGCAGTGTTCTAGTGCTGATGCACTGTGTGGTGGTGTTCTAGTGCTGAGCCAACAAGTAGAGTCACATTGTTAGAGTATGTGCTGTACTGTGAACCCCTGCTTATGTGCCACTACTGACCAGCTCAGCACTATAACACAGCAATGCAATGCATTTGCGGTGAGATTACAGAGAGAAGAACTCAGTCAGTCTTTGGGCTTCATCATAGGAGATCAATGTGCATTTCCAAAGTTAGGGCTACAACTGCTCATTTGTGTGATTTAGAGGGTGGGAAGAAGGCAAATGAGTACTACTATGACTATGGACAAGATAGCAGGTTGGGCTGGACAGATCTGCACACTTTTCTGACTAGTATAACTATAACATGCAGAACCATCATATTAAAATGCTGATTTTATGATTATGCTGGTAACTTTTCCTATACATTGTGTTTGTTAGAAATCAACATTAAAGGAATCTGTCAGCAGGTTTTTGCCACCTAATTTGAGAAGAGCATATTGTAGAGACAGAGACCAGGATTCCAGCAATGTGTAACTTACTGGGCTACTTATTGTACTTTCGCTAAAATCACTGTTTTATCATCACTAGACGACTAGCAAACCTGAAGCCAGGTTGCCAATTATATTAAAGAGCTCTGTATAACCTTGCTACCACCAACTGGCAGCTTTTTGTGTACACTGTACATGGGCAGAAAGCTGCTAGACAGTGGTGTGGGTGAAGTTAGACAGAGCTAAGCATTTAGAGAACTGCTTGATCGACAGCAGATAAAACATTGATTTTATCTGCTGACAGCAAGTAGTCCAGTAAGGGACACATTGCTGGAATCAGGGTCTCTGCTCCTTTATTATGCTGCTCTTAGATGGGGTAGCAAAAACTTGGTGACAAATTCCCTTTACATAATGAGTGCAATGCTGCAATTAGTTAAAAGGGGTAAATCCTGATTATCAAATTTACTCTTTTAAGAATTTGTTCAATATATCTATAGTTTAGCAAATGTGACAGGAACATGATTTAATGGCACTTACCAGTATATAATTCATTTGTTTTACTCATTTATATAGCGCCATTAATTCCACAGCGCTTTACAGACATTATTGGCACTGTCCCTGATGGGGCTCAAAATCTAGAATCCCTATCAGTATGTCTTTGGAATGTGAAAGGAAACCGGAGAACCCGAAGGAAACACACGCAAACACGGGGAGAACATACAAACTACTTGCAGATGTTTCCTTGTGGGATTTGAACCCAGGACCCCAGTGCTGAAAGGCTGCAGTGCTAACCACTGAGTAATTATTACAGCTCCTCTTCTTGTACTTGTTAGTACTGCATTCCTCACCAATTAAAATAGCTAGTGATGGAGGGTCATGTGACCAGACCTGTCCGTCAGCCTCCTCCAATTGAAAAACAGCCTTTCCATCTGCAGTATCTTCCAATAGGAGGAGGCTAATGGGCAGGTTCGGTCACATGCTTCTCCATCAGCTATCATTTTGAGAACAGAAGAGTTGTGAACTTTGTGATGAAGGCTGTACTAACAACACAGCTATAATACCAAATATCAATTATGTCCTCACCACATATGTTAAAATAAAAATAAAGTAAACAACCACTTTAATAATATTTTCAAAGCTAAACCTGGACAAAGATTTTCATTTTCTATACATACTACAGTACATATATAAAACTATATATTTCTTGTTCCTTTTTTATAGAAACACTAGCTGAAGAGCCCGGCGTTGGCCGGGCATAGTAACTAACTACGGATAGTTATAATAAATTATAATGATTATATCTATATACTGTATATATAAAGCTAAGTGTAGAGCCCTGCCCATTCCGCATAGCCACATTCACTATAATATCCCAAATCATCCCGTCAGCCAGAGCCACTGGACTACTACCCCTAACATCCCACATCATCCCATCAGCCAGAGCTACCAGACTATTACCCATAATATCCAACATCATCCCATCAGCCAGAGCCACCAGACAACTACCACTAATATCCCACATCATCCCGTAACCCTGGAGTCAGAACCAGGGTACTGAGTGGAACGGTCCTAACTTCCATACTGGGGATCCCTTTAAGAGAGGCCTGGCATCAGAACCAGAGTACTGAGTGGATTTGCCCTGACTTCCATACCAATGATCCCTTTAATAGAAGCCTAGGGTGAGAATCATAGCACTGAGGGATTTACCCAACTTCCATACCGGAGATCCCTTTAAGAGAGGCCTGGGGTCAGTACCAAAGCGCAGAGTGGATTTTCCCTCACTTCTGTACAGAGGATCCCTTTAAGAGGGGACTTGGGCCAGAACCAGAGCGCTGAGTGGATTTGCCCTAACTTTCATACCGGGGATCCCATTAAGAAAGCCTGGGATCAGAATCAGAGCGCTGAGTGGATTTGCCCTGACTTGCATACCAATGATCCCTTTAATAGAACCCTGGGGTCAGAATCAGAGTGCCAAGGGATTTGCCCTAACTTCCATACAGGAGATCCCTTTAAGAGAGCCTGGGGTCAGTACCAGAGCATTTGAAGGCAATTGCCCTGACTTCCATACCGGGGATTCCTTTAAGAGAGGCCTGGGGTCAGAATTAAAGCGCTGGATGGATTTGCCCTGACTTCCATACCGGAAATCCCTTTAAGAAGGGCCTGGGGTCAGTACCAAGGTGCAGAGTGGATTTGCCCTAAATTCCATACCAATGATCCCTTTAAGAGACCCTGGGGTCAGAACCACAGAGCTGAGTGGAACGGTCCTAACTTCCATACTGGGGATCCCTTTAAGAGAGGCCTGGGGTAAAAATCAAAGACCTGGATGGATTTGCTCTGACTTCCATACCAATGATCCCTTTAAGAGGGAAGATGTGCCTATAGGATGGAGGATGTGTGATGGGTATATGGGCAGGGAGGGGGGATTCATTTCTGTCATGTGCTCTCTGCTCTTTCTGGCTGGGAGCTTATGTTTCTGGGGATGCTAGATTTCTCCCACTATGTCAGTGTCTGCTGAGGTGTTGTCAAGTGGGAAAACTGTTGGTCATAGCAACCAATCACAGCTCAGCTTCTTTTAACCAGCTCTGGTGAAATGAAAGATTCTTCGTGATTGGTTGGTGATACACACACATTCATTTTTATATTAGAGAGATTATTTACTAAAAGAGGTGGCTACTTTTTAGCAAAATTAGTCAAATACCATAAACACATGTGTTCTTTCATAAAAACCATTAATATCATCCTTCACACTAGGTCTTCAGGGCCTGTGCAGATGTATGCAGCATAATCTCCCATATCTGCACAGCTAGGGAATGTGTTCAGCTTCTTCCTTGGGAAGTAATCACGTTTATAAATCACAAGATCATTACCATCCATTGTACAGACATCCAAACCATTGGCTAAAGAGAGCATTGAGCTAAAAATCTGCTGTGAGGAATGAGATCATTTGGAGTTTTTGTGACAAAAACTAGACGGTAGAAAGTGGTTAACCGGATATCCCTTTAGACTCTCCTCTTTTTCCTGTCCTGATCTGGCTGTTCATCACTACAACGACACTCTTAGAAGCACCCTTGACCACATATTCTGCCGCGCTTTACAGTTTAACAGTTTCAAAACACAAGTCATAAGTCATAAGTAGCAACATTAACAATACGATAATTAAAGCAAAACAAGACGACCCTGCTCGTGAGAGCTTACAATCTACTTGGGCAGCACGGTGGCTCAGTGGATAGCATTGCAGCGCTGGAGTCCTGGGTTCAAATCCCACCAAAGATAACATCTTCAAGGAGTTTCTATATTCTCCCCATGTTTATGCGGATTTCCTCCGGGTACTCCGGTTTTCTCCCACATTCTAAAGATATATTGATAAGGAATGTACATTGTAAACCCCATCGGGGACAGTGATGATAATGTGTGCAAACTGTAAAGCGCTGCGGAATATGTTAGCGCTATTTAAAAATAAAGATTATTCATTATTATTAACCATTTTGAAAGACTTTCAAAATGTGACAATTTTTACACTTACCGTATTTTGCGGATTAGAAGACGCACCGGATTATAAAATGCACCCCAAATTTTGAGGAGAAAAATAGGAAAAAAAACTGTTTTTTAATGAAATAGTGGTGCGTCTTATAATCCATGCGTCTTATTGCTTACTGGGGTGGTGGCTGCGGTGAAAAGGGGTCCCTGCTCATTGCTGAGTTCTCAATCTGAGCATGCACCACCCCCTGTGGCCAATTTCCCGGAGGCGACCGCATCGCAGTAATGGATGTGCGGGGGGGGCTCCGGTAAAATGGCAGCCAGGGGTGGCACATGCTCAGATTGAGATATCGTTGTCAGTAATGGCTGCTGCTACAGACTCAATGTTTTGACTGTATTGATGATGTCACGTTGACATTGGCGCATCACTATTGTAGCCAATCACGGAGCTTAGCAGCTCATGTCTTCTACCTCAACAGAGCTTCTGAGCTTGTTGATTAGCTACAGTGTGATATGTGCTGTTTACAAGACATCACAACTATAGCCAAAATTCTGAGGTCACAGCAGCAGTGGTGAGACATCAGTGGCCTCTGGGAGGATAAGAATCTACTGCATTTTTTATTTTAGGTATTGTAAAACATTTGGCATCATGAGCAAAATGCACTCCCTTCTATGCCTTTTTAACTCCAAACTAATAAGATTTGTTTTACAAACACTCAGGAAATCAATCCAGCACAGCCTTGTATGGGGTACTCAGGATTTCTGCTTTATTAATACATGTAAACTAGCGTCACAGAAAAAGGAAAAGTTCCCACAGAAATATGTAGCCAATAGGAACTTGAGGGGCGTGAATAGAAATGAAAAACTTCCCCACCCACTAGTGGTATTTGATCACCATGACAGAAGTTATAAATAAGATTGACAACACAGACACAAAATGGAGTCTGTTCTCTAATAGAGTCAATTTTTTTTATATAAAGTCTCTCAAATAAGAGTTTTGACTGTAAACTTTCTTCCTACAGTTTTTGGTTACTTTAAAAATATTTTTTTGCCCTCTATCTGGCATCAAAGCATATCAAATACAATTGTCCACTGAAGATGTTTGAGGCCTGTTGCCATCAAACACATAACCAGCCAGCAGAAAAGAGCTTCCAGGATATTTTAGCAAATATTTTTATCCAATATGTATTTTTGAAGTGTATATTATGTATATTACTGCACAGTTTTATAAAAATCAGCTTCTCTACATGTCTGACACCTCATTCTGTTTAATGTGCTTCTGATTAGGTGATCACCATAACAAAATCTTATTCAAATCAGGGAAAGTATAAAATGCCTTGCTGTGGTGTTCACAATCCTCTTTCAATAGGACAAGCTGAATGGCAAAACAAGTGCTAGTAATATTCCAAAAGTAATAGGAATGAAAAAATAACTTTTAACCATGCCAAAGGAGTTGAAAAGAAAAAGTCTTGAGTGAGGAAAAGAAGGGCTCAATTCTGGCTTTACTAGCAGAGGGATACAGTGAGCGTCATGTTGCCTCCATCCTTAAAACTTCTAAGACTGCAGTCCATTACAACAAGGTCCTACAGCAGACATTTGGGATAACAAACTACAGACCGGCAGAGGGTGAAAACAACTCTCCACTGACTGTTAACTTATTCGAATGTCACTTAGCAACCGCAGGATTATATCAAGTGACCTACAAAAGGAATGACAAATGGCAGTTGAGGTGAAGTGGAAGGCAAGAACTGTTTGTAACAGGCTCCTAGAGGCAGGGCTCAAGTCATGTAAAGCTAGAAAAAAGCTTTTCAATGAGAAGCAAAGGAGAGCCAGGCTGAAGTTTGTCAAATACCATAAGGATTGGACCATAGAGGACTACAGTAAGGTAATCTTCTCTGATGAGTAGTGTTGAGCATTCCGATACCGCAAGTATCGGGTATCAGCCGATATTAGCTGTATCGGAATTCCGATACTTAGTTCCGATACTTTTTTCATATCGAATACCGGAATCGGAAGTTCCCATAATGCTAGGAGCCCGCTCGATTTGATTCAGCCAATGGGGATCCTCAGAAGTGTGGGCATATCCTGTTAGGCATGTAGGCATGTTAACTACTGGCATGGCTGTGATTGGCTGCTGAAATGATGTCATGATGCACTATAAAAAGCGCTGCAGCCGCCATTTCTGGTCACTCTGCTGTGAATTCAGTTAGGGACAGGCTGCTGTTGAAGTCTGTGAGGGACAGTTAGAAATAGCGATTCCACAAAACATATAGTGCTTAACCCAGGCTACATAATCCACCACTGTAGCTTGCTTTTCCCTAGCAGCGCTGTTTTCACAGCTGTCTGCAAGGGCTGTGTGAGTGCAGACCCATGCTGTGTAGTGTGTCCTGCAGGCACGTCTGCTTGTAGGCCGGCCAGCGTGTGTCTCTGCCTCATACACATTTTTCTTTTATTGCTGCTTTTTTTTTCTCCTGTATAGTGTGCTTCCATACGTATCCATATACGTTGGTTGCAAACACTAAAGGAGTGGACAGCGGAGCCTTTCAGCAGCCTTTCAGTGCTATAGCCCATTTCTCTGCACTGTTTTTGGCTGTCTGATAGGTCTCTCTGTGTGTGAGTGCAGCTCACGTTGCAGTGTGTTCTACAGCCACCGCTAGCTGTAGTCCACTCAGCGTGCGTCACTGCCTCATACATAGTCCTTTTTTTGCAGCTAATTTAGCCAGATTTTTGCTCCTATATTAGTGTGCTTCCAACCGCATGCATTGTCATTGGTTGGTTGCAAACACTATATAGGATTAGATAGAGGAGCCTTTTTGCTGGCTTGTGCCCTTCAGGGCCAGCCAGGCTAGTATCACCCTATTTTTTGGAGCCTCATCAATTGCATTGTAGGTTAGCTTCCTGCATTGTAATCGCTCCAAAAAGTGTGTGATACTATAGCTTTCAAACTTTGGTCACATCCTTTCCTTTCCCCCCATCCAAAAAAAAAAAGGAAATAAAGTTCACCAAACACTCCACTTTACAGTTGTCTAGGCCACATTAGATCATATTAAAGTGTAGTACACACACTCTTAGCCAAATTAGTGTTTCTTATACTGGTTAGCAGGTGTTCAGGAATAAGAACACTAAGCCACCCCTTTTTTACTTTTCTGCCTATCTTTATCAGTCTACCAAGGTGAAGAAGGCAGGGAGTAAGGCACGTGGTCGTGGCCGTGGAGTTTCAGCAGGGAGAGGACGGGGGGATTCAGCAGGGAGAGGACGTGGGGATTCGGTATCTGCTGCGGCCACCAGTGACCCGGCATCCCCCACCTTTACCAGGCAACAGTCCTTCATGCGCAGCTTTGTAGGACCTCGCCGTACCCCACTGCTGCGTGACGAACAAATTGAAGCCGTTGTCGGATGGATGGCAGCTAACGCATCCACTTCAATGACTTCCGCATCCTCCCAAGGCCAGAGCACTGAAGAGCAACCATCTGTCTCTTCACCACCTGCCAAATTGCCCAGACAGTCTGAGAGCCCTGGACAGGAGCCATCTCAATCTTTACTTCTGTTCTCAGAATCTGTTGGCTTGGAAAGAGGTGGCCAGCCAAGCAGCATTCTAGAGCGTGAAGAAGAGGGAGTATGGAGTGATGCGCAACTGCTTTGTCCCTCTGAATCTGAAGAGGCGGGTGGGCCAGTGCCCATGGTCAGCACACCTCAGTATGCATCAGATGATGATGAGACTCAGTTGCCAATTTCTGGTGCGTACGGTGCTGGCGAGACAACCCAGGACCAGCCGGTGCTTGAAGAGGGGAGTGGAGATAATGAGGTCCTTGACCCATCATGGCGTCAGCCACAGGAAGGTGGTGGGAGCAGCTCTGAGGAAGAGATTCCCCGAACAGCCAAAAGAGGAGGGAGAGGGCGGGGGCAGACTTGGTTGCCTGTAGCCTCCACTTTGGCACCCGTGAGGAGCAATCCTCTTCCAAAACACAAAACGGGCGCTCCCAGGACTTGCAGTGCGTGGTCTTTTTTTGACACAGTTGCAGATGACATTTGCTTTGTCAAATGCAAGCTGTGTCATCAGAAAGTGAAACGAGGGAAAAATGTGAGCAACCTCAATACCACAAATATGTGGAAACATGTGCGTACCAAGCACGAGGTGGAGTTACACAGACACACTGAAGATGTAGGCCAACCTTCAGCAGCACCTACCACCTCTTCAGCTCGTGTTGGGGCCTCTTCCTCCAGCTCACACACAGCTGGTTTGTCTTCCTCACTGGAACGCCATGGAAGAACCACTGCCACTGTTGTCCAGAGACCCAGTGAAATTCCACCCACTGAACCACGTTCGCAGTCATCAGCACCCTCCCAGGCCACTCACCAGCAATCGGTAGCACAGGCATGGGAGAAAAAGCGGCCATACTGGGCAAACCATCCCCGAGCACTGGCTCCGAATGCCGGCATTGCCAAACTACTGGCCCTTGAGATGCTGTCATTCAGGCTGGTGGAGACTGACACATTCCGGAACTTTATGTCATTGGCAGTTCCACAATACAATGTGCCCAGCCGCTTTTATTTCAGCAGGCAAGCTGTCCCTGCCCTGCAAAAGCATGTGGAGGGAAAAATTAAAAATGCGCTACTAAATGCCATCAGTAGCAAGGTCCACCTGACCACCGATGCGTGGACCAGTAGCCATGGACAGGGACGATACCTTTCCCTCACTGCCCATTGGGTCAATGTTGTGGAGCCGGGTACAGATCTGGAGAGTGGCTCTGTACGTATTCTGCCATCTCCAAGGATTGCAGGAATGCAGTCTGTACATATTGAGTCCTCCTCCTACTCTAGTTCCTCGGAATCAGCACTGCATGAGCCTGTTAGGCCAGATATGAGCACAGGTGTGGCCAAACGTCAACAGGCCGTCCTTAAATTAATTTCTTTGGGGAATCGGAGCCACACAGCACAGGAGCTCTGGAATGCCATCAAGCAGGAGAGCGATGTGTGGTTTGTGCCAGCGAATCTCCAGCCAGGTTTGGTAGTGAGTGACAATGGCCGAAATCTAGTGGCAGCTCTGGGCCTAGGCAACCTCACTCACATACCATGTCTGGCACACGTGCTTAATTTGGTCGTGCAGAGCTTTCTGAGGGACTATCTGGATCTTGATGCACTGCTGCACAAGGTTCGCCTAGAGTGTGCTCACTTGCGGCGTTCCAGCATGGCAAGAGCGCTTTGCATCTCTGCAACGCCGATTCCGCCTGCCAGAACATCGCATCATATGTGACCTCCCCACCAGGTGGAATTCAACGTTATATATGTTGGAGCGGTTGTGTGAGCAGCAGGCAGCAGTAATGGAGTACCAGCTGCATCAGGCGCAAACAAGTCGCACTGTGCGCCGGACACACTTCACCACCACTGAGTGGGCCACTATGAGGGACATCTGCCAAGTTTTGCGTGCCTTCGATGACTCCACGCGGATGGCCAGTGCAGATGATGCACTAATCAGCATGACTGTCCCCCTCATCTGTCTGCTTCAAAAAACCTTACAAGCACTAAGTGAGGAGGTTTTTGAAGAGGTCGAGGATGAGCAGTCAGAAATGCCATCTGCTTCTGGCAAGTCTGCGCAACGTGCTTCCACACAAAGGCCCAGGCAGAGGACACTTAGTGAGGAGGATGACGAGGAGTCAATGGAGGAGGAGGAACACATCTCTCCAGAGGAGGGAGGTACACAAGGCTCTAGTAGTCAGTGTGTACAGCGAGGGTGGGGTGATGCTGAGCAGGCAGAGATGCTGCCTCAAGCTGGGGACAGCGTTTCCGGTCCAGTTGGCAGTCTGCAGCACATGGTTGATTTCATGCTGCAGTGCTTGTTAAATGACCGCCGCATCGCCAACATTCTCCACACGGCTGATTATTGGGTGTACACCCTCCTAGATCCTCGCTACCGGGACAACTTACAAAGCCTCATACCACAGTTGAACCGGGAGCGAAAAATGCGGGAGTACCAAGAAACACTTGTGCAGGCCATCACGTTCTCCATTCCCCCCACAAGTGTTGCTGGTAGTGCTTTTCAAAGCAGCCATGTGGGTAGAGGCAGTGGAGGAAGCTCTGCACAAAGAGGTAGCAGAGGCAGTGCCGCAGGACAAGGCAAGGCCAGTATGGCCCAAATGTGGAAAAGTTTTGTGGGACCGCCACAAACGGCTACACCATCACAGACGGCTCCAGTCAGCAGGAGGCAACGTTTCCGTCAGATGGTGACAGACTACTTGTCGTGCCCTGTTAGTGTTCTCCCAGACGGCTCTTCCCCGTTCAAGAATTGGGTCTCTAAGCTGGATACATGGCCAGAGCTTAGCCAGTATGCATTGGAGGTGTTGGCTTGCCCTGCTGCCAGTGTATTATCGGAACGTGTCTTTAGTGCTGCAGGTGGTGTGGTAACAGACCGTCGCACGCGACTATCCGTCGATAATGTTGACCGGCTTACTTTTGTGAAAATGAACAAGGCCTGGATCTCACCTGAATTTGCCAGTCCTCTTCCAGAATAAATAATTGGCTGGCAACAGGATCCAGGTCTCCTGTTGTGTTCATGTTTCTATGACCTGAACTTTATTTCCTGGGCTACAGCAACGCCCGTTGTTGCTCAGAAGTGCTGTCCGCACAGACAAAACACTCGCTCATGTGTAAGTGGGGTTCGGTAACGTCAGCTGATCCCCTGCTGTGTGTACGGCAAACTCTCCTGCTGCCTACAACTTCTGACTACCTCTGATTTGCCCTCTGTCTCCACTCTGTTTTGAGTATTTCCTCCGGCCTACAACACCGCCTGTTTCTGCTCTCAAGTGCCGTCTGCACAATCCACACTTGATCCTGTGGTACCTGGGTCCTGTAACATCTGCTCATCTCCAGAGTTGAGCACGGCAATGTCTCCTGCTTTGTCTACATTCCCACTACTTGTAGTGGAAATGTGGACAGAGCAGGAGACATTGCCTGACTCACCTCTAGGGAGAAGCTGCTGTTACAGAACCCCAGTAACACAGGAACAAGTGTGGGTTGTGCAGACGGCATTTCAGAGCAGCAACTGGCGTGGTTAGAAGCCAGCGGAAATACTCGAAACAGAGTGAAGACAGAGGCCTAATTGGATTACGTTGACAGTTAGTAGTAGTCTAGAAACAATCGCAAACTGCCACCAAGTAGGCCTCGGCCTACTACCTGATTTTCCCTGGGCTCCGACAACACCAGTTGGTGCTCAGAAGTGCTGTCCGCACAGACAAAACACTCGCTCATGTGTAAGTGGGGTTCGGTAACGTCAGCTGATCCCCTGCTGTGTGTATGGCAAAGTGTCCTGCTCCCTCCACAGTCAAACAACCTCAGATTTACACCTGGCTCCAAGTAGGCCTCGGCCTACTACCTCATTTTCCCTTGGCTCCGACAACGCCAGTTGGTGCTCGGAAGTGCTGTCCGCACAGACAAAACACTCGCTCATGTGTAAGTGGGGTTCGGTAACGTCAGCTGATCCCCTGCTGTGTGGAGGGCAAACTGCTGCTGCCTCCAAATTGTAACTACTTCAGATTTAAACATTCTCTGATTTGGCCTCTGTCTCCACTCTGTCTCTAGTATTTCCCCTGACCTCCAACACCGCCAGTTCCTGCTCACAGTTGCCGTCCACGCATTCCACACGTGTTCCTGTGTTACTGGGGTTCTGTTACGTCAGCAGATCCCCCAATATGTGTCCGCCACTGTCTCCTGCGCTGTCCACCTTCCCACTGCAAGCGGTGGGAATGTGGACAGAGCAGGAGACAGTGGCAGACACACATCAGGGGATCTGCTGACATTACAGAATCCCAGTAACACAGCAACACGTGTGGATTGGGCAGACGGCTACTGTACGCATAAACTGGCGGTGTTGGTAGTCACGTGAAATCCTGGAAACAGAGTGGAGACAGATGCCTAATTGGAGCATGTTGACAGTCTGTTTTAGCCTACAAACAATGTAAAACTGCCACCAAGTAGGCCTCGGCCTGCACCCTGGTTCTCCCTGGGCTCCAACACCGCTAGTTGGTGCTCAGAAGTGCTGTCCACAAAGAAAAACACACTCGTTCATGTGAACGTGGGGGTCAGTAACGTCAGCTGATCCCCTGCTGTGTGGAGGGCAAAGTGTCCTGCTCCCTCCAAAGTCAAAATACCTCAGCTTTACACCTGGCTCCTAGTAGGCCTCGGCCTGCACCATGATTGTCCCTGGGGTCCAACAATGCTAGTTGGTTCTCGGAAGTGCTGTCCACACAGAAAAACACACTCGTTCATGTGAAAGTGGGGTTCAGTAACATCAGCTGATCCCCTGCTGTGTGGAGGGCAAACTGCTACTGCCTCCAAATTCAAACAACGTCTTATCTTAAACTGCCTCCAAGTAGGCCTCAGCCTACAAAATGACTATCCCTGGGCTCCAACATCGTCAGTTGTTGCTCGGAAGTGCCGTACATACAGAAAAACACACTCGTTCATGTGAAAGTGGGGGTCAGTAACATCTGCTGATCCCCTGCTGTGTGGAGGGCAAAGTGTCCTGCTCCTTCCAAAGTCAAAATACCTCAGCTTTACACCTTGGCTCCTAGTAGGCCTCGGCCTTCACCCTGGTTCTCCCTGGGCTCCAACAACGCTAGTTGGTGCTCGGAAGTGCTGTCCACACAGAAAAACACACTCGTTCATGTGAAAGTGGGGTTCAGTAACGTCAGCTGCTCCCCTGCTGTGGGGAGGGCAAACTGCTGCTGCCTCCAAATTGTAACTACTTCAGATTTAAACATTCTCTGATTTGGCCTCTGTCTCCACTCTGTCTCTAGTATTTCCCCTGACCTCCAACACCGCCAGTTCCTGCTCACAGTTGCCGTCCACGCATTCCACACGTGTTCCTGTGTTACTGGGGTTCTGTAACATCAGCAGATCCCCCAATATGTGTCCGCCACTGTCTCCTGCGCTGTCCACCTTCCCACTGCAAGCGGTGGGAAGGTGGACAGAGCAGGAGACAGTGGCAGACACACATCAGGGGATCTGCTGACATTACAGAATCCCAGCAACACAGCAACACGTGTGGATTGGGCAGACGGCTACTGTACGCATAAACTGGCGTTGTTGGTGGTCACGTGAAATCCTGGAAACAGAGTGGAGACATATGCCTAATTGGAGCACGTTGACAGTCTGTTGTAGCCTACAAACAATCTAAAACTACCACCAAGTAGGCCTCGGCCTACACCATGATTGTCCCTGGGCTCCAACAACACCAGTTGGTGCTCGGCAGTGTCTTTGGCACGGGGACTCCCTGTTGCCCAGCCTGGTTCCAGCACGCCTGCTGTTTCCAGGTAGTGTCAAGGTCACTATGCCACCAATCCGTTGTCCTGTCGTCTTGCGGCCGGGTTAGCCGACTCTACGGTGCCTGCAGTTTAGGTGACTCCTATGTGGGCTGCGGGAACTGGCACTGAAGGCTGGATCCGTAGTGCCAATGGGACATGAACCCCCTGTAGGACTGTGGGTTTCGGTAACTGCGGCCGGCTTGCGGCCTGGCTACTTTGCTTTCAATGGATACCTTCTGCTACCCTCCCGGGTGCCAGCACTGTCTGCTGGTTCTCACCAGAGCCTTTGGCCTAGGTGCCTCCATCTCGGTATCCAAGGTCCAGCACCGTCAGCTGGTCCTTGGTAGTGCTTTTTAGCACAGGTACCTTCTGTTTAGTAACCGTGGTCCAGCACCGTCAGTTGGTCCTCGGTAGTGCCATTGGCTCTTGTTCCTTCTGCTACCCATCCGGGTGCCAGCACTGTCTGCTGGTTCTCGCCACAGCCTTTGGCCTAGGTGCCTCCATCTCGGTATCCGAGGTCCAGCACCGTCAGCTGGTCCTTGGTAGTGGTTTCTAGCACAGGTACCTCCTGCATAGTAACCGGGGTCCAGCACCGTCAGCTGTTCCTCTGTAGTGCCATTGGCTAATGTTCCTTCTGCTGCCACTACAGGTTCCAGTACTGTCAGCTGGTTCTCGCATGAAGACAACCACCAAGATACAGAACAAAAGACAGAAGAACAAGATGCAGAAGAAGCAAAAGCAGAAGAACAGAAAGCAGAAGAACATTAAGCATAAGACAAAAAATCAGCATAGAAGAAATCAAAATTATAAGCAGAAGAAGACTAAGCAGTAAATGGGGGTGAGTCCGTTCCTCCTCGTGGTGCCCCTGGAAAATGCCTGCTGCTGCAGGCCAAACTGAACGCGGACAAATCCTGTTGTAAATCTTTTGTGACAGGCAGAACGTAAGGTGTAATCTTATAACTTTTATAGATAAGTACTACAGGAATGCCTGTCACCATAAGAAAATGAAGAAAAAGAAGAATAGGAAGAAGATGAAGAAATAGCATATGAAAATTAATAATAGCTGAATAAGAAGAATATGAAGAATGGAAAAAAAATTAATGGGAAGAAGGTGAAGAAGAAGAAGATGAACAAGGTGAAGAAAAAGTTGATGAAAAAAATGCTACTGCTGTGGATCATGAAGGAGAAAGTGTGGGAGAAGTACAAAAGAAGGTGAAGAGCATGGAAGTTGTGAAACATACATATCTGACTAAATATAAAAAAGGTTAACATAGTCAATATCTTTTTAACTCCGAACGTCTTGAAAAAAAAAATTGGAATTAATGCTATGCCATGTGATTTGAATAAACCACTATGCTTTTAATGTCTCCTCCACCTCCCACAATACATTCTACATGATTCTTATTTGTTTTCAATTATGTAGAATTAGCCAACAAGGAAATAAAGGCCTTTTTTTTAATTCCGATACCGGAAGTCCCATTGACTTGAATGAGACTTCCGGTATCGGAATCGGCGATACCCGATATTTTTTTCGTATCGGGCGATACCATCCGATACAATATTTTTGGGTATCGAACGGTATCGCTCAACACTACTGATGAGTTTAAATTTTCAGCTTTGCCCAACATCTCGTCGTCTAATAGTTAGACGGAGACCTGGAGAGGCGTACAAGCCACAGTGTCTTGCACATACTGTGAAATTTGGTGGAGTATCAGTGATGATTTGGGGATGCTTCAGCAAGGCTGGAATTGGGCAGGTTAATCGTCGCGAAGGATGTATGAATCAAGCCGCATACAAGGTTATTCTGGAAAAACAGTTAATTCCTTCTGCTCCGGCAATGTTCCCCAACTCTGAGGACTGGTTCTTCCAGCAGGACAGTGCGCCATGCCACACAACTAGGTCAATGTGTGGATGAAGGACCACCACATCAAATACCTGTCATGGCCAGCCCATCTCCAGACTTGAACCCCATTGAAAACCTCTAGAATGTAATCAAGAGGAAGATGGATAGTCACAACAAGCCATCAAACAAAGAACTGCTTATATTTTTGTGCCAGGAGTGGCATAAGGTCACCCAAAACTGTGTGAAAGACTGGTGGAAAGCATGCCAAGATGCATGAAAGCTCTGATTAAAAATCATGGTTATTCCACAAAATATTGATTTCTGAACTCTTCCTGAGTTATAACATTAGTATTGTTGCTTCTAAATGATTATGAACTTGTTTTCTTAGCATTATTTGAGGTCTGCAAGCACTGCATTTTTTGATATTTTGACAATTTCTCATTTTCTGAAAATAAATACAAAATTTAGTGCTTGGAAATTCGAAGATACGTCAGAAGTTTATAGAATAAAAGAGCAATTTACATTTTACTCAAAAATATACCTATAAAGAGAAAAATTAGAAAAACTGAAAATTTTGCAGTGGTCCCTTAATTTTTGCCAGAGCTGTTTATAAATATATATATACACACATACACATACATACACACTCTCTAACGTCTAGCATACTAAGCATGGATGCTATTCTACTAGGCAAAAGCATTACTGTATGTTCTCAAGTGAGAGAAGAGCAAAACAGCCTGAGGCACTGACCACTAATCGAACAGGCTGCAGTCCTAGGCAAGAAACTTCTTGTAACTTCATTCTGTGTAGCAGAATCCAACTCCATGATAGTAATGACAGGATGCTCATTGTGACAAAAATACAACATGCATCTAGATTTATGTGTACACTTAATATGATTGCCTTATTATCAAGTCCATGTACAATACCTTTTGATAATCTTTGATGTTAGCCAAGTTAAATGAGAATACGTGATCCTTAGCCCCAACGAATAGTCTTCCCCGCTCTTCATCTAACACGAATGTACTGTAGCTTGAGCTGTTAGCCAATCCATTGAATGTGATTAAATTATTGGAGTCCAGCATTTCTAAAAAAAGAAAAGCAGATTAAAAAATAAAAGTTAGTATTGATCCGATTAAAAAAAGCCTTTATTATAGTCTGTATTTTGATAAGGTGTAGAAAACAACTGGTCAAGCATTGGAAGCCTTTAGATCATCCTATATAAGGATTTCTTCACATGTGTGTAACTTTTTGTGTACATTTGCTGACCAGTTGCTACAAAGGTCACCTAGAGCATGGTCCTGTAAGTCACAAGGGTCACTATACCCCATCTGACCATCTCACAAATGCTTGTAGGGGTATGCTTACCCATATATAGGCATTTAGAGTACAAGAAAAAGGCATTTGTTACAAAATAGTACAGACAGTACTTTAACCATAAAAGCCAAGAAACAGCTAAACCTAGTCATAACCTCTCCGACTGACCATACCACTTTAGTTCAACAAAGAAAGGTAAATATGCTGCTACTAATCACTATGGCCCAATTCCATGTTATTGCCTCAACTGTTTTTGCTGAGGTTATCTTGATTTGCCAAAATAATTACAGAATTATGGAGGGTAGCATAGTGGCTCAGTGGTTAGCACTGTAGCTTTGTAGCACTGGGGTCCTGGTTTCAAATCCCACCAAAGACAAAATTTTCAAGGAGTTGCTATTTTCTCAATGGAGACACTGATAATAATGTCTGTAAAGCGCTGTGCAATTTAATGGCACTAAATAAGGGAGTAAAATAAATACGTTAAAATATATGTGAATTTTGAGCAAATTTTTTTTTTATTGAATTTGAGCATTTAATGAACTTAGCACTATCAAGATACTACTGGAGTGATTACCATCTCATTCAGTGCCCTCAACTTAAGATGCCCTTCCACATTGGCAATATGATTTCAAAGACTATCCTCATTCCTATTTCATTTCTACATAAAACTTAGACATAAGAAATATGTATACAGAGCTTGTCATGATATATACAGATAATTTGGTTCCCCTACAGCAAAAATACATTTTATCACTTGAAAGGTAAAAGTGCAAATTTATGACAAAATGGTTTCTTTCATCAATAATTCTATTGTGCATTACCTTTTCTATGTCTATCATTGATGAATTGTAGTTTCAAAGATAAATGTCACCTTAGTCAAGCAGTTCAATTTTGTTCATTTAAATCTAAAACAACTTATTTCCATATCAAAAGCAATTTCTGTGCATCTGCGCTGGCCCGGCTGTCTTGAAGGACAATAAGACATTTTATGCATTTTTGGTTCTGCCAAATATGTCATAATCAGGACTGAGCTGGGGAGAACTAGGATACAGTCAATTTTCTTCATTTTATCAAGGCCAATTTGTAGTAATAGGGTTTTATTTCTTGTAAACCGAGGAATTTAAATTAATTTCTAAAATGACAAAATTATGCTCCAATTAGGAAATACATTAGGGAATAGATGACATTTACAAGACCTGCAGAACTTGACGAGGAAATAGACAACATTGCAGTACCAAGCGTATAAAAGGAAGAGAATTGATCTCCCGATACAAGATATTTGAATTGACTTACACGGTTCTTTGTTCTAATATTGTCCTGCATTCTGACCCTTTTCATGACCTTGGATTTCATGCCACCTTATCTGCACATGTCACAAAGTGTTTCTGCCTTGTCATCACGTATGTTTTACTTTCATCAATGTACTATAAGCTCTACAGAGAACAAGAATACTTCTCTAATGCTGCATAGCTTCAACATGTACTCAGCTAGTTTTGATGTATGAAAAGAGTTATAAAAATACTTGGAAGACATAAAGATCGCCAAGTGGGTTGAGTAAGTGATCGTGATCTTATGTTATATTGCCATGTATGGATGAGAAACCAATTGTGTCTTCCTGTAGTAGGATTCTTTTACAATTATTTCTGTGCATATTATTTCAGTTTCTAATTCATATTCCCATTTCATTTACTTCATCCCTTAAGGCTGTGTGCCCACGATGAGTTTTAGGTGAGTTTTTGTTTTTTTTGTTTTTTATAACAAAAACACAGCGTTTTACAATTCCAGGAAAGTGGAATCTATCTATCTACTGGCTAACATGGTACAAAGATTTTCATCTTTCCTGTAGCAAATTGGATGTGATTTATAGTAATCTCATGACCTCTGTGCTTTTTTTTTTTTTAATCAGCGTAAACTGACCTGCGGTGCTTGTTTCATCATGTCGATTTCTCTTGCAGGTGCACTGAGTTTTCTGTGCAGATTTAACAATTAACTTGAATTAGAAGTGAAAGATCGGCAGGTAAAAGATGTATATGCATTTTTAATGCATTTCTGAGGCAGAAATGCATAAAAAAAAAAACAAAAAAAAAAAAACACATAATAGGTGCATAAATAGTGCAGAAAATCTGCAACATCAAAATCTCACCAAAAGCTCATTGTGGGAACGTAGCATAAGTCGACCAAATTTCAGAATCTCAACAAACACTTTTGTGATTGATTTTATTGTCCAAATGTCGCCATAATGTTTTCAGCATTCAGACGTTTCCCAAGTCAATCACAATGCATTTGGGGTATTGTTTCCAGGCCAAAAGGAACAAACATTTTATTATGCAAGAAATATCCTTCCTCTGACATGGTGTTGTGTCTAGAATGTGTTGTGCACAGGAAAGTTTTCTTCTTTTCAAAAGTTCATTAATAGCCTACATACCACTTCCTATTTCTGAGAATATTACAATATCACATATGCTTAAGACAAGTACTACAAGGCAATTTGTCAGGCGACAAGGGTCTGTCAGATACTATACAGCAATACAACGCTGACTCCATCCGTTGAGCTTTGATTAGTAAAACTTTAAAGCCATCAGCTCTAAAACAACTCAATTGCTAGGAAATGCCTACAATACCACCAGTAGCCATCGACGCGCGTTTCGTCTCGCTTTCTCATGGGTCATGTCCTGACAGTATTTACTATCGGTAAGCACACTTAGTGTTGGGTTGATCTAGTACTTATTTGAGTGACGTGCACACTTATTGAACATATTTTGAATGCACTGATCGTTACCCCGCTATTGCCCATAGGATGTTTAGCACTTAGCACTTTACTATATCCATTATTTTGGCTGACAGGTCATGTGTACCAATCTTTCTACCTGATCCTGTTTTTGGGACATTTGTCTATAATATCCATGTTATGTAGGTATGTAATCTATTACATGTTGTGACTTTTTTGACATTTTGCAAGTTCAATAAATGTATATCTTTTTATTGATATTTGGACTTTGTACTGTGGGGAGGTTGAGCTGGGTACGGTTCTGTCTGTAATGGAGACAGAGAGATTGACAGAGGGTGTCATGTGGCAGACTGACCATCAGAGGTCACTAGAGAGCACCAATGGCAGAGATTATGTAACTGTCAATTGAGTGTTACATAACTGCCAGAGGTCAAGGTGACTCTGATTAGGCAGTGGTGACTGTCAGGTGACAGAGGGTGGGGCTACCTGGTCTGTCTGAATAAATACTGAGGTAAACTTCCAGAAGCTTCAGTCAGCCAGGGGAGCTCACAGGTTTGGAGAGTCTGACACACAAAGGAGACCCCTCAGAGATTTTGGACAGTGGAAACGATCACGGGGGGTGACCCTATAGGACATTGGTCACAGGCAGAGACGGCCTGTAAAGACCTGGATTATTGGTGGACTTTGTAAGGTGAAATGCCGTGGTTGATTGGCCTAGGGCAGCCACGGCAGATAGAGCCACGAAGTATGCCTGACGGAAAAAAAGTGTACAAGTGAAGGTACCCGGGCCTGTCTGCAGGAGGAGGAGGATAGCAGTGTGAAACATCTGTCGTGTTTTGTTCTGATCGTCGTGAGGTCGGCCAATAAAAGAAAACCTGTTGAATACAATTCCTGCCTCTGTCTCATGCCTGTCGACGTCAAGAAGCGGGTCACCCCCATTCCTGTGAGTGAATACAGCACACCTCCGCCGCCTATCTGCACTAACACCAGCAGCACCACCACCCAATTGCCATTCCTCCCTCGCCACCGACCCTACAGTACTATGAGTTTTTTTGGTTTAGGATATATTTTGGAGTGTCGGTCCCATGTTTCCCTGAGACCTAACCACATAGTTATTTGTTTTACCGCATTTTGGTTAATATGGCATCCTATATGGTTCCTTATTTTCTAATACCAGCATTAAGGCAAAATTACAAAATTTTCAGCAGAGGAAACACATTTTCCCAATCTCCTCTATAAACATGCATGTTGGATTTGGCTATGCATGCATGTAATGTAAACAAAGACAGACCATTGGTGCCAGACCACAACTTCTGGTGTTGTTGGCATACAAGGATAGTGGAGTGATAAAACTCATTGTTACATATATTTCATTAGTTTAAGAAAAAACACAGGTCCATCAAGTCCTATTTATAATCCAACCGTTGATCCAGAGAAAATCCCAATGAAATAAATGCCAATTACCCATAATAGAACAAATTATACATGGTGGCTCAGTGGTTAGCACTGCAGCATTGCAGCCCTGGATTCAAATGCCACCAAGGACAACATCTACAAGGAGTTTGTACGTTCTCCCCATGTTTGCGTGGGTTTCCTCCGGGTTCCCTGGTTACCTCCCACACTCCAAAGACATACTGATAGGGAAACTAGATTGTGAGCCCTAATGGGGACAGTTCCGGTAATGTCTGCAAAGCGCTGTGGAATTAATGGCGCTATATAAGTGAGTAAAATAAATAAATAAAATAAATTAGTTATCCCTTAAAAATACAGCATTCTCTATAAATATGAGAAAAACTGTACCTCTTATTAAGTCAAGTACTATCCTCCGAAAAAGGGAGATACAGCAGCCATAAAAATAATTGATTTTATACTGAAAGCATTTTTCTTTCTTAGCGACTACTGATATTTTTTGTCTTTAATAAATTCACATGTGTATCTATAACAGCTGACAACTCCATAGAGAAATGGACTTTGTTTTAATCATGGAAATAATATTGCGCGAGAAAACCATCATCATCTTAGCAAACTTTCTGCTACATGTCCCTTAAGAGTGATGATTATGAATAATACTGACACATTGATTTGTTTGTTACATTCATGCAAAAGTTTAAAAAGTCTTATGAAAAGCTACCTAGTTTCAAGGGGTGCTTCTGTTTAAGTTACAAGATTTTGAGTTATAAAATTGTTACATGCCGTTAACTACTTTAAAGCTTTGGAAAACGAGCTGAGGTCAACAATATTTCATTGTACCCCGAAGAGCCATAAACTGCTTTTATAGTAGATCTTCATTATTTTCCCTGGGTAAAAGTTGTTTGAGTGGCCATTTGTTTTCTATTAGCTGTCCCTTTCCATGGAGTCTAGAAGCAAAAAAAAAAACACCATAATAAGAATTGGAAATGTAGCATGAAACAATAATATATTCTTTGCGTTCTGTCATTATTTAAAACCCTAATTAGACTTTAGACATAATAAAAGATTAAAGCACAACATATATTTTCAATATCGAGAACAGAAGCGGTTTCCAACACATTGACACAAAACAGCCAGTCATGGCCGAGAGCGGGTGGAAAATAACTTCTGTTCAATGATGCTTCAGTAGCATTTGAACTGTTAATTATTATGAAGTGTTAGTGCTGTGAAACTTAACAGTAAAAAAGAGCATATGTGCTAGAATGTTTGTTGCTAAATGCAAAATTATATCCAATGAGGTGGTCTTATATATACTTCCTATTATTCCTGGGTATCACTGCATTTTAAGTGTCTTAAAAGCTCAGGAAATAGTAGTCACAAGATATTTTCGTAAAATTTCGGAATTTTACTTTCCTAATGAAAATAACAGCAACACTCTTGATTAGTGTTGATCGAGCACTAAAATGCTCGAGTGCTCGGTGTTATGGTCGGCGGAACACGCTAAATAAAAATATAAATAAAGCGTGTTCGCCGCCTGGGGTCCATCGTGCGGTAGATGTAGAAACCGCTGCTAAAGAGGCAGAACACAAGGACGGTAATGTGCACAGGGTTAAACTGCACCTGGTGCACAAAAGCAAGCTCTGTTGTACTCACAGAGCTGCAAGCATAAACATATGTAAAGTAACGCTGAAGCAGTCTGTTTCACACACAGAGCTGCAAGCAAAACACATATACAAAAACGCTGAGTCTGTTTTAACTTCACAGAACCTCAGCGTGACAGACGTGGTATAGGGTCACAGGAGTCGCCAAGAGTGACAGGCCTGACTCTGTCTAGACCTACCGATAAACATCTGACGCAGTAGCGTTGCAACCGCGAACGCACACTGGGCTGCAACTACAGCGCGGCAGGAACAGAGCCACTGGAAAAGCGCTGCAAAAACGCTGGTGCAATGCAGGGCGCAAGCTGCTGCAACAGGTGAGGCTTGAGTGCGCTGGTGCTAGCGCTGCTAGAGACTGAATCCCACACACTCTCACAGACGTATTATCAGAGGAAAGGGGTTTCTTAATGAGTCAGTCACCAGTCCAAGCATCCATCACCATACCCACAGCAGCAGTATGAAAATACTAGCGCATGGCGGAACAGCCATGCGCACTTTTTACAGTGTACGGGACCTTCCGGAAATCCCCAGAGCAGAACCAATAAAATCAGGAGCAGGACCTGAGCACCTGACTCCTGAACTCCAATGAGAGCTCGTCCCGTGAGCATGCTCAGAAGCTGGGAGAAAGGACTTAGCCTCTGGAGATAAATGTGAGAATCTGGGTCGCTGCCTAGGCATAGAAGGACCCAGATTCCTAACACTCGGTACCCGAATTGAGCACTTTGGATGCTCGGACCTGCTCCACTCCAGTATTGTGCATAATGGAAGTGAATGGCAAACTTGAGCATTTTTCTGGAGGATGACAAAATTATCTCCCTCTCTGCGCTCAGCTTAGATAATTCACTTACAGTGGTCCGAGCACTCAAGCACCATGCAATACTTGGCACTGCTCACTACTTGGTCGAGTAGCAAGCAGTGCCGGGCAAACTCACCCATCATTACTCCTGATCTGATAGATGGATGGATGGATAAATAGATACATAGAAAAGCAAAGGGCTTGAAAAAAGCTCACTTGCTCTTGAGCCAAAATGATGCCACCTGTTCATGTTGGGCAATATAAGC